>NC_056614.1:17157168-17384668 GCF_018340385.1 Cyprinus carpio | reverse complement strand
ATCATCAGAGCTGAGTAAACTCTGGAATGCATGGATTTTTAAATCTGAACAGATTGTAAAACACAAGGCATCATTCACTTGCCAACTTCGTCAATGGTTACATGATTTGCTCACTAATGAGTCTTCTGCAGCGAATGGGTGCCGTCAGATTGAAAGTCCAAACAGCTGATAGAAACATCACAATAATCCACAGTTCATCAGATAATGTCTTGTGAATTGACAAGCTGTGTTTTTAACTTCAAAATGTTGTTTCCAGCTAAAATATGAGTCCTCTATCCATAATATTGCTCCAGTGAAAAAATTGTCTCGTCTCAATGAGGAGAGAAATATGCACGGATCATGTTCCATTTACACATGAAATAGGCCAGAGTAGCTTTAAACAAATATGTTTGTGGATTTTGAAGTTAGAGGACAACAGGGGATGGACTTCACTGGAGGAAGCTTGATTTTTGATATTTTGGCCAGAAGCAACAAAGATAAAACACCTTAATAATGGATTTGTTTCTTAGCAACATGCAGCTTTTCACTTTACAAGACATTAATTAATGGACTGGAGTCATGTGGATTATTTGTGGATTGTTGTGATGCTTTTATCAGCTGTTTGAACTCTTTCATTCTGACGGCACCCATTCACTGCAGAGATGGTAAACATCTCCAAATCTTTTCCAATGAGGTAACAAACACATCTACTCATCTCTCATCTTGAATGAGTACATTTTCAGCAAATTATCATTTTGGGTGAATTATTCCTTTAAATCTTTCAAAGAGGAGAGAAAGTGTACCCTGGTTCTTCATAGCCCTGAAATCATCTTGCACCTTTAAGTATGCAAATATAACCAGGATGAGGTCTTTGGTTTTCTACCTTAGAAAAATCAGTGGCAAGTCACACTGTTGCTACAGAACACCTCCCGTCCTGAATGTATAAGTGATAGTTGTTGACTCGCCCACATTAACATCATCTCCCCTGCGGCCCATAGCCTGTGGAAGAGTGAAAGCACTGTGTCCGCCTCAGGGAAAACAGATGAAGTGGCTCCACACTCTGTCACTCATAGTCATAGTGATGGCATTGAGGCCTGTGCGACTGGCTATTCCCAGTTGCGGTGTGTCTGCATGTGTGCATGTGTGTGTGTATGTGGTGCTCTGCCCCCGGCATGTCTTGTTTCGGAGTGCTGTCACTCCCTGCTTCCCAGCATCTATTAACACTGCCATTATCATGCTAATCTACATTGTATGATTACATAAAGTAATTTATGCACACTTTTATTGCAAGGCTACACACAGAGAAGCTTCTCCAGAAACATGTAGTAAAGTGCCTCTATTTGCTGTCCACATCTTTTTATCACCCAGTTCACTCACCGCTCACAGTTTAATTGTGGATAGAGCTAACTTAAATGTTAAAGTATGTTATTTTATTGTGCTTTTAGTGCCTTTTATTGTGCTGTGAATCTAAGAGCCTGCTCTTGCTTGCTGTATGATTTATGTATTATTGTAAGCCGTACATCAGGGTTTTCAAAAACTTCAAATATGTTTATTATGTATTTATTTTATTTTAATATATTTAACAGATAAATGTAATTTATACATATTCAATGATTATTAAATACATATACATATACGTAATAATACATAATTATTCATTAAAATAATCATTGAATCATTATATTTTAAGTATTTATTTATTAATTTTCTTTTCTAAATATGTGCATTAAAACATTCCAATCCACATAAATTTTAATTTAATATTGTGTAGATAAAAGTACTCTGTTACCTTAAGGAAATATGTTTCAAGTAATGTTTTAATCATTTATTTTGGCTGAAGTATTATTGCAGATGAAAGTCAATCATTTAATTTTGGAAGCATCATGCATATTAAATGGGTCCCTCACAAGGGGACCATCATGTTTATGGGTTTTTGGTATTAAAAAGTTTGAAAACACCTGCCTTACATTACAGCTATTACTGAGTTTGAACTTTATTATGTACTAAAAATGTAAACAACAAACAGAAGCATAACAAACTGTAGCCTGAGTGTAAGAAGCCACAGATTCTCTCTATTTCTCATTTAGTCACAGACACTGATCTAATTAGAAATGCACAAGGCTGTTAAATTAAAATTGTATCACACTTATTAACATTTTAACTAGCAACCCCACCTTCCTCTGGTGCCAAACAAGGACACTCACTCTCACCACCAACACGTGGCAGCCGTACCCCTGAGAGGAGAGGCCGATTGTCAGTCGCGCTTTACGCAGATCATGCCTTACATTGTTTACTCACTTTATGCAGGTCGCCCCACGCAAATGGCCTCCTCCTCTATCGGGGAGCATAAAGTGCAGCTTTTTCCCCATTTCTTGGCTCTACGGAAACACTAGTTGTTAATGGAATCCTATTTGTGCTCCTATTGGATGGGCTAATGGTCTCCCTTTGAGGGGAACGCTCCAAATTAAATAGCACAGATTCACATCTGTCAGACAAAACCAGGAGGCTCTTTGTAATCAATGACCCAGACCGGTAGAGGCTCCATGGGGGACTTTTCCTCCATGATGTTATCAAACATGAGGACACACCAGGGACAATGGAATCTCCCCCAGCATGATCTGCCTGCGTTCAGGACTATCTACCGAAGGTAGAGGGGGGCAAATGGGGTTAATGTACATTTATAAAACAGGGGCGTAAAATACTTAAGCCAGGGTCTGATTTATAATACCACAATATGACCGAACTGTAAGAAGAAATCTCTCTCTCGTTTTTTTTTTTTTTGTTCTGTGCAAATATTGCCGCCGGTGTTGTGTTAAAGTGTTGAACCCCATTAATTTTATCACCCCCCTCCTCTCTCTCTATCTCTCTCTCTCTCTCTCTCTACATCTTTGAATTTTGTTTTGAGGAGAGGTAGTGCAGAGAGCCAAAGCGTGAGAGAGGGTATAGAGGCCTCCCGCTGCTGTGGAGATTTTCTCCTCGTTGTTAATTTTCCTCGCTCCATATGGCGCCACAGACTCCTCACCTGCAGGCTGTAGCAGGCTGGCAGTGGGAAGCGGGTGGAGAGGACCGGAAAAGAGAGGAGAGGCAGGCGGGAGCGGGAAACGCCAACAGACGTCCTCGGGCCCAGCCTGTCATTTATGCAGCCCTGTGCATCTGTGTGCGAACCGACCGGCCTCCCCTGTGCGCAAACATACTCACACGTGCCACAAACTGAGTACGGCAGATTCCAAGCGCATGTTTCGGAGGGGGTCAGGGGTTAAGGGTCAGGAGAGGGGCTATGTTGAGCTATGTTGTCCCTGTTAGGTGTGTCCACTCCATTTGGCAGGTGACACTAGCATCGCACAGGCTCGGAGGCTCAGTGTGTGTTTGTGTGCCCTGTGGCAGAGGGACGGACACATAGGGAAGATGTGGGAAGCTTTTCTTTGTTACTGGAGAGTAGAGGAATGGATGGGAGGGTTTCATCCTGGCTTGTCATTGATTAGAGAAGGCTCTTTAATTCCCTCTCACCCCATGGTGTGATTCATTTGCATGCTCTGGCAGGAGGTAATGGAGTTTTGTTTTACGATTCGCTCTGAAAATCCTTGAAGACATGAGACATGATCTGATGCATATGCAGCCGCCAGCGAATTGCCTTCTGATTGATTGTTTCTTTCGCTCTCTCTCTTTGCTTTTCCTCTTCTCCCTCATTTTTTTCTTTATGTTTGAAAGTATTTGTCATTGTATGATAGAACTTTGAGAGCATTATGCTTATGCTATCTGCATATACCAATATTGTTTTGATGTTGCATATGATGTACAAATATGAAGATGTGTTTAGAAAGAGTGATACCTTTACATGTGTTGTATGTAAATCATCTGGATGAGTTGAAAACAGGAAGTTTAGCTCTTGTCTGTAGCTGAAGTGCTAAAATTATTTATATTTTATATACATTGTGTGTGTGTATATATGTGTATATATATATATATGTGTGTTAGTGTTGTCACGATACTAGAATTTCTAACTTCGATACGATACCTTGAAAAATATCGATATTCGATACTTTCGATACCACGGAGAAAAAAACCCTAACTGCCACAATATTAAGGGGTTATTTTTTTTTTTTTATTTAAAACTAAATATAACAAGTCAAGAACATATATTTTTACATTAACAAAAATGTCCTGAGGTAATGCACTTGTTCAAAAGCCTCTCAGATTGCATACATTCAAAAACCAATAAAGTGCAAGTAAAAAAAAAAGTGCAATCTTTTGTATTTCCAAGTAAAATCAAATCACAATGTCAACAAAAGATACTTAAACTTCAAGCAAAAACAAAATCAGTGCAATCTTATGCATCAAGTATCAAATTAGTAAACAAAATAATTAAATGGAATCTGTTGCTGCAGTTTTATGCAGATTTTCTCTACAGAGGTGAGTGAGATTGACACAGCTGGTAGTGTAGGTTGTGATTGTGTTGTTTTTGTTGCAGGTCGAGTCTCATAGACCACACTTTTAAAATGAACTGAATGAACTAATCTAAGAACTTAGGTTAATGGTAATAGATATTTGTTAACATGAATAAGCAATGAAAAATACTTACAAAAAACATTTGTTAATCAAAGTTAAAAGTTGATTTAAACTAACATTCACTAATACATGTACTAATTAAACTCCAAAGTTCTATTTGTTAATATTTTTCATAGGACCAGAGCTAACATGATCCGTTATATTTTTTATTACCTAATACCTACTGTTATCAAAGATTAAAATATACTGTAACAGATGCATTGCTCATCGGTCATAAAAGCTGGTTAATACATTAACGTTATTTGATGAACAGATTTAAGCGCAAACGTGCGTGCATCACACGCGAAAACAGTGCTCACTGGATCGACATGAAGTCGTCAAGTCACCTTTATTTATATAGTGCTTTTAACAATACAGATTGTGTCAAAGCTCTTAACTGTAACAAATTGGAAGATAGAGTGTCAGTAATGTATAATAATAATACCAACCTCGAGAAATTCTTTATACAGATCCGGGTGTCGGTCTCTCAGGTGCTTTACTATATTAGTGGTGTTAGCGCCTTTTGTAAGCACTGTTCTGTAGCATCTCTTTCCAGATAGCACTCGTGCTGTGTTCCTTATCAACCAAAGCCGGTCGCGAGGGCGTTGCACTCGCCATCTTTCCATTCACTTCACTTTTGCTAACCAGAGCGAATGAGACGAGTGCGAGTGCGCGCGTGGTGGTTGTCAACGCACCTTTGGAGAGAAGTGAAAGTGAAAGCGCGGCTAGTATCGATACTTCGGGAAAGTGCTCTATATCTCCAGTAATGTGTGTCAGTGAGATGAGATGTAAATGATCCAAACATATAATGCAGTGATTATATATATATATATATATATATATATATATATATATATATATATATATATATATATATATATATACATATACATATACATAAATAAGGCTGCATTTATTTTGTGTGTATGTGTGTGTGTGTGTGTGAGTGTGTACATGATTGTACACACACTACAGTGCACTACAAGTCTCTCATGCTCACTAAGGCTGCATTTATTTGATAAAAAATACAGTAAAAGCTATTGTTTGTAAACTGTTTTCTATTTTTATATATTTTAAAATATGTATCATTTATGAATCCTGTAATTGCAAGCTAAATGTACATCAGCCATTACTCCAGTCTTCAGAGTCACATAATCTTTTAGAAATCGTTCTAATATTTTGATTTCATTCTCAAATAACTCTTCTTATTATCAATGTTAAAAAAAATGTTGCTTAATATTTAAGTCTTTTTTTTCAGGATTCTTTATAGAAAGTTCTATTTAACGGCATTTATTTTAAACAGAAATATTTTGTAACATTTTAAATGTCTGAAATTGTTAATTTAATGCACCTTTGCTAGATAAAATCTTAATTTTAAATTAAAAGTATTTGTGTTACTGAACTAAGATATAGTTCTTGTGTCAACATTCCCATGTGACAACTATCCTGTTCTTTCTATCAGGTGACTCTTTGCAGTGGTTTATTTCTGCAGTATACTTGTTTTAATTAATTATTGTCTCAGGCAACCACTATATAATTCTATATATTCGCTATATATAATAATATCAAATGAAATCATTATTTTATATCCTTATATTTATCACTATAGAGGGCCCCTCATTTTTTTTTGTTTAATGCTTACACTTAGTTATATTCAGCATATAAAGACTGCTTATTTAAATTTTTTAAAAATGTGTGAATCATTTAAGCAAGACCTTTTTACAGTGCAACTGCAGTGTACTTTCTCTCAGAGACGCTTCCATATTATCATCTTTCCTTAGTTATTTTGTAAAGAACTCTGTAACCAACATTTTTATTTTAACACATGTGTTATTGGGAATATTTCACAGTGAAAAAAACAGGTAATTTTAAGTATTACTAGGCACTACTACTATTAAGAACTACTAGACAGCAGTTGTCGATATTGGTGTGTGTGTGTGTCTGTGTGTGTGTGTGTTTTGTGTGTCTTGGCATTTAACTGTGCGCCAGAGGCTGGGGTTTTGGGTAGGGTCCTTCGAAAGTGGGCGTGATAAAAATTTGCCCGCTGCTGAGAGAGGCCATGTCTGAGGTCGCAGCTAAACCCATGTGCCGCGGGCACCTGGCCGGCCCATAATTCCCACACAGATGAACAGAGTGCTAACCTCTGTCCTGACGGAGCTAACTCACCCGGATTTCATTTCACCCACAGGACTGTCATTTTGATAACAATGGGGCAGAGTGAAGAGAGACACAGAGGGCTTTCCTCTCTCCCTCTCTCATCTTACATTCTCCTTTACTCTTATCTCCATGGAGACCAAAGCCAAATGCCCTTGCTCAGCACCCAATGTCCTCCCTCTACCCTCTGCTTATTCTCTTCTGAAGTGAATTAGGGGCTCAAAAGCAGCTGTTGATCACAGGTAGCCACCTTTTTTTTCAGAAACTCCAAGGTCTGTCAATTAGAGCTGTGCTTTCATGGGCCTCGAGGTTGATTTTATCCATTTTGGATGACTGCTTTTGGATTATTTCAAAGGGAACCAAGAGAATGTGATGTTTTTTCAACTTTGGCCTGACACACATTATGGAGTTGGTAAACTTAACGTATTTATAACTTTTTACATGTGGCACACAACATAATGCAAAGAATCATTTATTAGAACCAAAGTGTCGAAATGGGCCAATATGGCTGATGAGAAATGATGCGATGAAGAGGAAATATGCGCTTTTATGATTACTTTCAAACTCTACTCTGGAACCTTACCCATAAAGATAATAAATATGCAAATTAAACTGTACCATTCATTCCAGAAACATCCCATTTGAATTTTAACATGAAAAAGCATTGTAATGTGATAAGTAATCAGTCTGCAAAATGTGCTAAATGCAAGTTTGAATTCCCTGTGAGATAAATAAGCAGGCGAAATGTGAGTTTTATTGCCGCTTTTAATGACAGTTCTTATTGACTTGGACAAATGGATAATACACCTAGCAAATGCGCATTAATATTATTTTCCAATTGCTCCGGCATGTGGTTGGCAATTAGAGTTATTTTAGCAATGCAGGATGAATTCATTATCCACGTCGACTGATACTTCATTTTCCAGCAGCAGAATGGATATTGTGTCAGGTAGGGGGTCTCTAGGTATTAACGCAGAGCGGAAAACAAGCCTTATTTGATTTAGAGAATGAATCAATAAATGCATTGTGGCTTTGTCTAAGAGGCCCTGTAAAATGAGCAAGTAATTTACTGCGTCCCGTCCAGGAAATAGGGCATTGAAGAAATCCACAAGGAGGGTGTCTCAGGACTGTCCTTTGATTGATCGACTCAAGATACAACAAAAGTTTCTGAATTCCCACCTTTATAACTCATTTGAAAGTTGCTTTCTGTGTTCTTAATTGCAAAGTTTGGTTCTACAGTACAGTCAAAGATTTGAATGTCAGTTTGGTTGTGAATCGCAGGACAACAATCTGTAGAGAGTTTCAGTTTTCATTTTTTTCTTTTTTCTTTTTTTTACATAAAAAGGACAATTTAATAGGAAATCTTCTTGTAAAATGTATTTTGGTCATTTTTGTTTTATTTACAATTTTACAGCATAGCAGGAAATGTCACCAGACACCAGATATGTCTTCTAACTCTGATGTGTAGTTCTTCGTGGAAATAAGTTTTTTTTTTTTTTTTTTAAAATACAGTTTACAGTTGCATTATTATTGTTGTTGCTAAAATGTTTGAAAATGTTGACATCCCTTTCTTGCATTGTCTTAGCCACTCAGCCTAAAGTAAAGGGCAGAGGAGAGGGTGATTCAGCATGCACAAACCTTAACTTCTTAAATGTAATATGCTATTAATTTAACCATATCTGTTCTATGAGCAAAAACAAATTGGATATAGTCATCTCATTTTTTTCTGTCTTTAAACCCTGAGGAAACATGTTGTGTTATTGCGTTTGCACTCTCTCTTCTGTCTGTCTCATGTTGCCTTAATACTCCATTTGAGCATGATCATTGGACGTGCAAATGATTGTTCGTTGTGAATTTAAAAAGAGTTGTATAATCCTTAAGAAGAAAAAAACTTGCCAGGACTTGTTACTTTTTGTTTGTGTTGAGAAAGAAAGCTGCGTTCTCATCAATCATTGCCATTCTGAACTAAATGGATGGTGCTGAAATCAATTTTTAAAGTTAAAAAATACACAACATACACTTTGGCATGCACCCAAATATGCTAATTCCCATTTATGGTTTGATGTCAACTTCAAATTAAATGAGATTTTAATTGAAAATGAGAATTTTTGTGTGGGGCCTCTTTGGAAAAGAGTGGCATGGGAGCGACGCTGGTTTTTTTTTCAGCCTGAGAAGAACATCGCCGAATGAGAGAAATCGGAAAAACAACATTTGAGAACGGGTTGAGCCTATATATGTGTTTCTTCAACCCTGCAATTCTCCAACAACCTAAGGGCTAGTGAAAGTGCAGTGTGAAATTAACGTTCTTTTCCGTATTCCCCCTCCAAATCAAGGCGCGGGCTATTAACATTTGTGTATTTTCATTATGGAAATGGTGTTAACACATGCCCACAGATTGCCACTAGCGATGCAATAATTTCCTCCCTGTGATCATAATGTGTCCGAATGAGTCGTTTTGATTATGACATGCTAATTACATATTGCCTCTCATCTTTTTCTTTTCAGCTTTTCAAATGCACTCCATCCAGGGATCTTTAATAGTGAGCTTTTATGAGTTTGAAGGAAAGGGGAGAGAGTGAGGGAAAAAAAATATATCATCATGCCCCATGTTCCTGTCGGCAGTGTGAGACCCACGCTTCACTGGCTCCCTTTAAACTTCCCAAATTGCATTTCACAATGAAGAAATACCCAAGCCCTTAACTGCCTGTATTAGATTAGACACCATTAGACGTAATAGAACATTTCTACCCCTGTGATATTTTCATAAGAGTTTGATGCGTTTGATTAATCTGGGCACATTTTATTGCATTAATGATTTTTCCTCGCTGTTCCACTGTAAAGACATCATATGTAGGCTAATGCTGTTTTCTGCCCCCGCTCTCCCTCCTTTCTCTCTCTCTCTCTCTGTCTCTGTAGCCTGTTCAAGCCTGCGCGTTTATTGCAATGCATTGCTGATGAGGTGAGTCGCCGTCTTATGTGCTTTCACTCCTAAAGTCATTGGTAATGGAGTGGAAAGCTTATATTTTGTTTCCTAATGAAGCACGGTGGAGTTGCAGGCAGAGCGACTCCATCTCGCTCAGTAACACCAGACTCAACTGCCCCCAGCTATCCTGCTCTGAGCTTGAACCGGGCAGGCCAGGCAGAACCACACAGCCGGCCTAAGGAGAAGAGGAGCTCGGGGGGGCAGTACGCAGCATGTTACCGGAGGGTTATGACGAGTCAGTTTCAGACGAGATAAAATGTGCAGACAAACAGGTAGACGCTTTTCAACATAAATATTTAACAGCTGGTTTTGTGAATTGGACATTTAAAGCACCGGTGGTTCTCCACTGGTTTTGCTTTAGGACCCATAGACCAAACAGTTTGCAAGTACTTAATGTTACCCAATAATGTAATCCAAGTCATATTCTTTTTTTATATTGTGTAATTGTATATTTTGTTCATGTTTTCAAGGATGTCATGCAACCTGTCCATATTGGCATCTGCTGGATTTAGTTGGCTTCTTCCAAATGGCATGAGTTTGTGCCAAAAATACTGGAGAATTTGACAACAAAAGATAAAGGAACATGTATTTCTGCCAAATACTGAAACTTGACAACAAAAGACATAAGAACATGAATTTGTCCTAAATACTGAAGTTTGACAACAAGAGATATAGGTATTCAAATTTGTGCCAAAATACCATAGTTTTGACTGCAAAAGATAAAGGAACATGAATTTGTGCCAAAAAAAATGCTGTAGACTTTGACAACAAAATATAAATGAACATGAATTTGTGCCGAAATATTGTAGAGTTTTACTTGACAATCAAGGATAAAGGAATATGAAATTGTGCCAAAAATACTGCAGAATTTGACAACAAAAGATGAAGGAACATGAATTTGTGCAGAGGTTGACAACAAAATATAAAGGAACTGAATTTGTGCCGAATACTGTAGTTTTGCAATAAAAGATAAGAAGTTAACAATATTTTTTATTATTTGCATTTAGCATTGTTTTTTATTGCTATACCTGTCAGAACAGACCTGTGGCCCACTTTCTTGGGTTGTGACCCCCCAGTTGAGAACCACTAGCTTAAAGCATAGTTTACAGATCATAAGTCATCTCCATAACAAATAATTCTCAGTTACAAGCCAAAAATAGCTTTTACTCAGCAACATTTCATGCAGTGCATCACTTACAGAAAAGACGGTCTGTGGCCTGCCCTGAAACGGTAATATTTTTACAATACACATAATTTTGCTAGGTGAAAGAAAAAAGATACAGCATTTGAACATTATTACTCTCATATGCCCTGGGTGTCTAAGAGAAGAGTTATTCTGAGCCCAGTTTCAAGAGCAAGGTCATTTTTAAAACACAATGTTTCTGACATTAACTAGGTCACCATTCACTCGCATTTCTCTCTCTCTCTCTCTTTCTCACACTGACTTTCTCCTAAACTAACTTCATGCCACAGCTGATAATTAAACACACTCAATTATCCCAAATTTAATGGGATTTCGGCACCAGTGTTGTATTTAAAAGGTAATGAATAATATTTTAATTGCATACAGTAAATGTGTGAGCCAAGTGTGGTTTTCTGTCACCACGTGTAATTATTAAGTTAAATCCATCTCATCTCATGTAGCTCTTGTTGAACATGGAACATTTCTACATGGTATAAGTCTACACTATTTGCATCTGCTGTTAGTTTCTGTGCATGCATGTGCGTGTGTGTGTGTGTGTGTGTGTGTGTGTGTGTGTGTGTGTGAGAGAGAGACAGAGAGAGAGAGAGAGAGAGAGAGAGAGAGAGAGAGAGAGAGAGAGAGAAACAAGCAAGAAAACTTTTGTAGACACTTTTTTATATATTTTCAGTGAGGTCCAAAAGTCCATTAGTCTACTAGTGACAGTACTTATATTTTGCTTTTTTTATTTATTATTAAATATATTGTATTTTTTTTAATGTAATTACATATGAAATATTATTTTAAACAAATATTAACATATTTCTCAGAATACCAATTTGAGTTTTAAATAGTTTAAAATTAACACATTTCAGAATGTCACATTTTGCCAAACCCTAAGAGCATCTTGTGCTTCATTGAAAGCAAATACTTCTAATCTTCTGTTGCTAATTTGCATATGTAATTAATGGCCTATAAATAGCATAGAATTTAAATATCTTACTGTATGTCATAATGTCATTTGAAATGTTCCAAATCCTATTAGGCTATCCCAGATTTTTTAGAGACTTGTACCCACTGCATGTGTGTTTGAGGTTCCACGTCTCTCTCTCTCTCACACACACACACACACCCAACATAGTGAAGTTGTCCTTTGCTTTATAGAAGTGTGTAATTAATAATTAAGTAGCTGCAGTTGTAATGGGTTGACCTTTCTGACCTGTTCATTACTCAGACGGCAAAGGCATCATTCAAAATCAGCCGCTGCGCTGCCGCCCCTCTCTCCCCCCCCTTGGCTAGAGAACACCTATTTCAGCATCTATATTCAGCTGACTAGCGGCCTAATATGGGTCTGGACTGAATTAAAACTCTCTGTTCCACTGAGAACGAAAAGCCTCTAAATCCCATTGAACAGCTTCCTGTCGTAATCCTGTTCAGTTTTTACTCTCTGGCACAAAGACGGGGATGAGGAAGACAAAAGAGAAAAATATAAGCCTGATACTGTGAGGTGAATGTCAGAACACTTTCACGCAAACTAAATGATTTTTGTAGCTTGCTTAATTTACTTACAAGGAGCTAATGTAACCTAAAAGTCATAAAAAATTATGTTCGTTAAGATTGTAAAATATAAGTATGAAAATATTAATTTGTTCTGAGATTACAGTTACATTAAATTTAACTGTTATTAAATTATTAATATTATTATAGGGTACCAACATATTGTGCATCCCTGAGCATTCCTAAAACAAGATACATATTTATTTATATAATATTTAATATTATATTTTTTATTTTGTTGACATTAACATACGTTTGCAGAAACTGAACAAGGAATTTCCACTTCCCATTAAGGGTTTTTTTTTTTTTAATTATTTATTTATTTATTTTTTGTTTGCCATGGGACTGGAAGAGGTAGTAAAAATTTAAATTATTATTTTTTTAGCTAGATGAGAAAAGGTAGAACTTGCTGGTTTACTGTTTTATGCTGGGATTCCATTTGATTTATTGTGACAGAAATTTGGGTTTTTTTTTTTTTTTTTGCTATAATAAATCTTGTTTTATCAAAAATAATATTATCAAAATTAATATTTTTATCTAAGCATTCCTAAAACAAGATACATTTACTTGCCAAAATGACAGAAGATAATAAATCTTGTTTTCTGAAGGATTGTTTTATCAAAATGAAGAGTTTTTGTTTTGTTTTGTTTGTTTGTTTTTTGCAAGGAAAAATATAGAGTAAGAAAAAATGTTTTTTCCCCTTTGAAGTAAGTGTATTCATTGGCAGATTTATATTTACTATTTTTAAAGCATAAACTCAATAAACAAAACTTAATATCATAAGTCATTTCGATTCTCAAGTAAATGCATCTTGACTTAATCTCAGTACTGGAAAACAAGCTACTTAATAAGTAAGAAATTATGTTATATGTAATATAAATATTAAGAAAACCGAAATGAGAGACAGTTTTCCACAACTGAATTAAGCTCAACCAAAAACTTTTTTTTTTTTATTGTAGGTCTGTCTGCATTTATCCACTCCTTCTTCTGTTTGCAATGACACAGAACAGACAAAAATAATCAGGCAACATTACAAGTACCTTGCATTTAACCATCTTTACAGTAATTACCACTCAGCCTCTTTGCTTTAAATCCAATTGAACCGCTGTAGTAATATGTATTTACTAGTCACATTCTGTGGGTGGGATAAGCTGTTATGTGAGTAGCATTTAGTAATGATGAGCATTAGTGTCCTCCAAAAGAGCTTTCATCCCTCTCTCTTTCTCTCTCCTACGTGAAAGGCTGCTGCCATTATGAATACATGCATGTCTGCTGGCCAGATTGCCTGGCTCAGTAGATGGAGCTCACGCAAGGCTGCCTAGCCTGCGGTGCTGCAGTTAGGAGGGGATGCAGGACTCTGGATAATGATACATTGCTCCTCTGAGCAGCCACAGCTTTTCCACCCCCTCTCACCTAAAGAAAAGTGGGGGGAAATGTTGTGAGTTAATTTAAATGGCCGAATGCATCATGGCAGGTTACTGGGGCTGAGGCAAAGCAGCCAAGAGGTGTTTCTGTGAGCTTCAATTAGATTGGGCTTGTGAGGGTTGATAGCTTGCACTTATTGCCCCTGTGTTTCGCTTGTGTTGTTGTGATTGTTGCTATGTTCACAGCATCTCCTGGACTGTTTTGGTATGTAACATGAATGAGATGTCACGGGTGAGTTCTCCCCGTATTCGCTACAGCAGAATTGAACAACTCCTCTGCCGTGATTGTAATTCGCTTTGAATTGGAAGGTCTGGTGTTGGCGACCTCTGATCAGATCTTTCTTTTAATTACTAAGCATCGTGCTTGTGGCAGCTTGAGCGCATTGCCTCACTGAGATGTTTTTGAAACTTTAGATTTTCAGCTATCATTAACATGTTAATGAAAATATCTTTCATTCAGGAGGTCATAGTACAGAAACATCCTTGATCTGGAATCTTGTCTGTTTGGTAACCATGGTGATTTCGGTTAGAACTTTGCAGATCTTAAATTAAAGCGATAGTTCACTCAAAAGTGAATCTTCCATTATTTACTCACCATCATGTCATTCCAAACCTGTATTAGTTTTTTTTTTCTTTTCTGTAGAATGCAAAGGCTGTTTTTTTGAAGAAGAAGAACATTATAAACCTTAATCAGGTTAGTTGCCATATTGATTTTAATGTGAATGAAATGGAAGCCATAAGAATAGGCACTCAATGAATTGTCACAACTTTTTGTGAGTTTTTGTGAGTTTTTTCAGCTGAATCATCAGTATGTTTGTTACATAACTGTACAGTCCACTGAATACACTATACTTTTATCTCTTACAGCCTTGTTTTTCGTTCCTGTTAAAATTTATATATGGCACTACCATGACCAAGGTCTATTGACTTTCATTGTATGGACTTCTGTGTTCTACAGAAAATAAAAAATCACACTTCCAGGTTTGGAATGACATGACGGTTATTAAATGATATTGAATTTTAATTAAACTATCCCTTGAAGACTTTTACAGAAACATCTGGCTTAAGTTTTGGAGTTGTACAGTATATATGCAATAGTTGATATTGCTTTGGATTTGTTTGATATGGTTCTGGTTGGTGGACAAAATGAAATGAAAATATCAAAAATGAAAATTCTGTCATTACTTACTCACCCTCATGCCATTCCAAACTTGTAAGACCTTCGTTCATCTTCGGAACAAATTAAGATATTTTTTGATTAAATCCAAGAGTTTTCTAACCCTCCTTAGATCCACCACCATTCACGAAAGTACCGACCCAGAAGGGTAGTAAGGACATCTATAAAATATAGTCAGTGTGACATCAGTGGATCAACCATAATTTTACGAAGCTAAGAGAATACTTTTTGTGTGCAAAGAAACCTAAAATAATGACTTTATTCAACAATTTCTTCTCTTCCAGGTCAGTCCACCACCATTCACGAAAGTACCATGATGCACACAATGTCCTTTTTACATTTCTATGCCTTGATCATGGTAGTACCATTGCTGTCTATGGAGGGTCAGAAAGCTCTCGGATTTAATCAAAAATATCTTTATGTGTCTTCTGAAGATGAACGAATGTTTTACGGGTTTGGAACGAGTGAGTAATTGATGACAGAATTTTCATTTTTGGGTGAACTATCCCTTCAAGTGCAAATATCACACTTGCAGTTGAAGGGAACCTTTCACACACCTCCACAGCTGTCAATCATTCTTCAATCACAAACAGACTACAGTTGCACAGTTACTTGTGTAATACAGCTTAATTATTGAGGCGATACCTCTTAAACACAGAATATTCGTGATGGGGGTGTCTGGCTGTCCTCTGTTCTCTGCAGTAGCACACTTTATGTCCATTGTCTGCAAGTAACAAAGGGGGTTCAGTTGCTGGAAAAAAAAAACTTCATGTAGGTGTTCCTATGGCTCAGTGGTAGAGCATTGCGTTAGCAGCACAAATGGTTTTGGGTTTGATTCCCAGGGAACACACATACTGTTAAAAAAAAAATGTATATCCTGATAAAAGCGTCTGCTAAATGCATAAATGTAAATGTAGACTGTGTTTATAACCCAGAAGGGACATAATGGTTTCTGACTAACTCTAAGCTCTTAATCAAAGACAAATCTATATTCTGTCATTATTCCTTTCTGTTACCCACCTGTTAAGAGATGAATATTGCTCTTGTGAATATAGAGAAAGAGAAGAGAATTGAGACTGAATGTATGGTTTAGAAAAATTGGTGTATTGATATGGATTGATGAAAATATCACAATGTAATAAGAATTTATTTATTTATTTTTGACTAGTGATATCAAGGGATTTTGAGACACCAGAGAAGGTCATTTTGTGTGTGTGTGTGTGTGTGTGTGTGTGTAACAGCTGCTGTTTGTAGACCGCTGGCCTTATTTACACAAACTAGTTGCCTTAAGCATGACATTGGCCTGGTCATTAGAGGACCAATACCCATCTCTCCATAGCTATTTATAGTGTAGCCCTCACATGCATAATTAATCAGATGCTAACAGGCTATACCCTAAAATCCCGTCCTCTCTCCTCTTCCTCATATCACATAATCATTTTATCAGGGCCACTGATACATAATGTAAAAATAGATACATACTACAATCAGTACTGATTACACCAAATACTGGCTAAGCACATATGGAACACTATTAGGGAAAATATACAATTTACACAAAACTTTCATACCTGTGTGCCTTTTTTTTCTTTTTTTTTTTTTTTTTTTTTTGTAGAGCACAAAATATGAAATTTTGAACTCAATTTTTTTTGTTCATACAATGAAAGCCAGTGAGATCTATTTTTTTTTTTCATAGGAAACAAAATCGACAAAAACATTCTTCATGATATAGGTATTCTTTTGTGTTCCTCAGAGGAAAGAAAGTCATGTGGGTTTGGAACGAAATATGATGGAATTTTAAATGTAAATGATGATGGAATTTTACTTTTTGTGAACTGTCCCTTTAATACAAATTACAAAAACTTTTGACACTGACTGATATTTCCAACCTGTTAGAGATGTCAAGCAGATGGTCACACCTAGGTCGCTCAAGCTGTTTGCACTTGGTACATCTGAGAGTACAGATTTCCGCACATTGGACAGCGGTCCCATAAAGAGCCCCAAATTTACACACGCACACCTTCAGTCTCACCTCTTGCAGCAAAGAACTTTTAGTATTCTAATAGTAGGAGTTAATTCACTGCTACTCCTACAGGGAAAGATGATGAGGAGGACGAAGATCAGATCAGGGCTTTTGGTGAAGATAGCCGATGGCGTCACCCCACACAGTTGCTCCTTTCTGCATACATATAACCCCTCTAGAGCCTTTCCATCTGTATGGAAATGTAGCCTCCACAGCTGGAATCCAGCAAAGCACTGTCCTTTTACTAATAGTTATTATCTCTGTGGACTACCCCTCTGATAGACCTCGCAAAACAAGCAAGTCGCATCTTTATGTTAATGCCCCGCTATAGTATACCAGCGCCTCGGGCGGCACACGGGCCCAGGCGCCAGATTTCATTACTATAATTCCCATTATCGCGGGCTGAGGCTCGTTCTGTGATTGGCACTATTGGCCAACACGCTGAGGTGATGGAACTGCCTTTTTGAGGTGATGCTCTTTTTCAGATTTAATATGCATTTCTTGCAGCCTGCAAAAATCGGTCAAAATGAGGTCAAGCGGTACTTTCTTACCTTTTTAACTTTGCAACAAATCAAAATGTTTTCTACACTGTTAAAAATCATTGGTAATCTTTAAAGAATCTTTAACATCCATGGAACATTTCCATTGCACCAAGCTTCTCTACTAGTTCTTCACACTAAGAAAAAAATGGTTCTTTTAAAAGCTATTCACTGAAAGGTTCTTTGAAGAACCCAAAATTGTTCTTCTATAGCACTGCCATAAAACCAGCCTCTATTTCTAAGAGTGTAGCTGTTGTAAAATGCTTCTTTTAAGTATAAAGGAGCTTTGTCAGTCAATCTGGACTCTATATGTTAGCGTGTGGCGAGAGCGTGCTGTGTGCGTGTTTGTGATTGAAGAATGATTGACAGCTGTGGTTGTGTGTGAAAGGGTTCCCCTTTCCTCAGGATGCCCTCACTGTCACACTGCCTTTTAGCACCTTTGTTCCCATCTTCTCTCCTGAGAGCAGGTCTCCGCAGTGACAGATGAGGCTCCGTTTGTGACAAAAGGGTTCTTGTGCTCTTGGCTGTTGTGAACAGACTCAGACACGCATACGCACGTCGCAGATAACCTCTATAATGCCTTACACTTTTAAGCGTGGTACAAATTCAAAAATCTGTTCAAATTTGGTGAGATAAATGCATGCTACAGATGCATTTTACAACATGATATAAGTATGTTTCAAACACACAGACCTCCAACAGTAAGATAAAGTGATGGGCTTTATAGAGAACAGCAGATGTAAGACAAAGTGTTGTGATTTGCAGTAGGCAGTGCCGGGTCGTTGCAAATTGTAGTCCGTTACTTATAACAAACTACATGATGAAAATTGTAGTAGTATATTATGTATTAGATTACACATTATGTAATCAGACTACTTTTTAGATTACTTTTAGATTACTTAATAATTCTGTAAAAAACTAATACTAAAAACTGTCAAACAGATCAAAATAAAACAACTGAAGTTAAAAATATAAAAATTTATAAAAAAACAAAAACTTAAAAAAAAAAACAAAAAAAAAATAAATTATCAAAAACCTAGAAAATTATAAAGAAGTAGATAAACAGCAGATGTAAGACAAGGCATTGCTGGGTAGATTACTTACAAATTGTAGTCTGTTATTGATAGCAAACTATGTGATGAAAATTGTAGTTAGTAGTGTAATATATTAGATTGCACATTTTAAAGTAATTTTATCAGACTACTAAAAAAAGTTTTTGTACATAAAATAAAATGGAAATATTTTGTTTACCTGCATGTCATTAATCAGTATCAAAGAATTAATACATTAATTAATACAATAATGTGCTGTCATTGTGTGAATATTGTATAGTCATTTATTTAACAACATTTTTTAATGTAATATCAACTAATAACAAGTACTTAATATTTGGAATCTGATTACGTAATTATGTATAATCAGTTACTACCCAGTGTTTGCAGATGGTGTTTGTGTATATATGTCTGTTTGAAAGCTGTTGAGGTTGACAGGCCAAAGTGCAAGAAAGGTTTTTAAGGAGGGCGATGAGCATCAAACTAGGAGTGGAGTGATGTTTTGTTTACACATTAGCAAGTTGAAGGAACCTCTGCTTTTACTTTCAATACTCTCTCACCACCTCACCCCAGAGATTTCCCTAACATCCCTGTCTGCTGCTGTTTCTTTCAAGCATGACATAAACACATACACACATAGCCGAAGCGCCATTGCTCTCCTGTTTGACCTTGACAGGCTATATGGCTTTTGAAGGGCTGGTGTAAATCTACACTTAGAGAATCTGCTGTGCTGCTCCACAGCACAATTAGTTAAAAAGAGACATTATTCCCAAAATAATAGAGCCAGTGCTGTGGAACTGAAATTGGCCATGGCCGGCAGTCTGGGAGCTCTGAGCTGCGTTTTACTTTCATGGGAATAAAACTATTAGTATGTAAATCTGTAAAGTCCCCATTATTATACTGACCCTTTTAGCTACCACTCTCATTCTGCCAATCTACTCTCTCCTATTTTCCCACTTAGCACTGCTTGTGCCTTTCATCGAGTGCATGTCATATCATAACTCATACAGCCCCGTTATGCATTATGCAATGCACATAAACAGCTGCAAAGCTAGTCTTCCTGTTGGTAATGTATGATTACAGACAGTCTTATGAAAATCTACGTGCTTCTCAATTTCACACAGACACACACACAAACATGCTTTTCTCCGCCGCGCACAGACATACTGCATCTCCCAACACCATCTAATGAGGTGATGACCAACCACTTGTTATAATTGCTTTAGACTCCTTTTAATTTTCAAGCTTATTAATCATATGTAGAGTTATTTAAAAATGCATAAATTAATCTTGGATTAAAAAGCCGATCAAAGCCTCAAAACAATTAAAGAGTAAGGTGAGATTTCCCTAGGGCTGGCAGTTTTATTTTAATGGAGTGTTCAGGTGGTTATCACAGTTTGATGTGCAGGCTGTGATTAATGTAGGAACACTTAAATGAGTTTTCTTTCCTTCAGTCTTGTAAAGGTAAGCATGATCCACATAATGACCCTCCTGATTCATCTCTTAATAACTTTCTCTTTTTCTTGCTGTCATTGTGTAATAACAGAGGCTGACTTTTCTGCAGCTTCTTTTAAAACTGTTTATAATATGCTGTTTTCTGTCCAAAAAGCTTTTGATCATCTCTTATGTTGTTAAAATTAGTCTGATTTAATGAACATACTAAATGAATTATAGTGTGACTGTGATTTGCCTTATTTTAGGAATGATTCCACTTGAGTCTTCATTTGTTTTTTGTGTATTTCTCTTTTGATAATGTCAAGGATTAACCAACCCAATTGGTAAACTAAAATAAATACTTATTTTTTCTTAGTTTTTTTTTTCTTTTTTGGTTTTGTTTAGTCTCTGCAATTTAAAATCTTCTAGTGGAGTCTAAGCACAGTGACCCTGTGTCAAGGGAACCAAGAGTGACAAGTTCGTTTTAAAAGCCTTGTTTGTTTTGAACCTAATTTTCTGAGTTGACAAGTAAAATTACCGTAGCTGCCACTCACAAATGGGCAGCCTCACTACCTCATCAGGTGACCCTACCCTGACCCTTACAGACACGCTGAAGGACGGAGACAAAGCAGCATAAAAACTCACTTATGTGTGCACTCGTATCAATAATACAGGGGCCTAGGACATGGGAGCCAAGAAAATGGTTTATGCCATCTCTCATAACTGATCTTGCTCATTAGTTTCTCAACTTGCTTTTACAGCAGCACAATGCAGCCCACTTTTCATTGAATATTCGGCAGCAAAATTCCACCAGTTTTCTTGTACACATTCAGTGGTTAACCTTTCAAGTAATCTTGAGCAAATATTTTTTTTATGTAATTATTTGGATATGTTTGAATATATTTTAGTTTGGGAAATGTGTGATATTTTGTGAAACCTATTTATGTTTTGTCGAGATAGCTTTATGATGCAAGATTAGCGATGTTGTTATGGTAACCAAAAAGTCTAACTCTATTCGCGAAAGGTAGCCTATACATTTAGCACACTCTGGCAAACTTGCAATAGAATTTTTGCTTAGTCCTACTGAAATGTTGCCGAAACATATAAACACCTTTGTAAATTTTTAAAACCTCCATCTTATAAATGAGCATAAATAATTAACCCGGTGTGATTTGCTGACTGCTTCGCCATTCACAAGCGCACATCCTTTCAGTCGCTCATTTGTAGTGCAGCTGTTGCGCCTTTTCTCGTTTATATTGTGCAGTGCGTGCTGCACAGCCTTCACTATTCAGTCCACCTGGGTTGACACAGTGTGCCAGCCCTCATACACAAGTATTACCGGGACGCCTTTATCAATGTCCAGTAATTAAATTGTCACCGTTTAATTTTCTGGCCACACCGATCCTTTTGGAGCAATCCGCTCTTAATAAAGGATCTAATCGAAATGCTATTTCGAAGTGAAACAAAAAAGGCGTTGAAACGCGGCCCAAGTGTGGCGAGCCAGCTGGGATCGATAAAGGAGAAGAGGATTGATTTGTCCCTAAAATTAAATTTATTGGGGTCATGGTTTTATGCTATTACCTCGTAGAAATAGTGTTTACTCTGAAGCTCCTTTCTGAGGAGAATTTGTAAGGGGTTATTTAATGTTCATATTTATAGGTTTTGGCTTGTAACTTTTAAAGAAAGTTACATTTAGTCTGCTCTTTCTTCAAAGACCATTAAACTTGTCCAAACGAGCTGTCTAACGGGAATGAATAGGGGTCACTGGAACCTTCCTGACGCTTTACAACAACACAACACGGTTTCTACAGTGTTCTTGTTCTAATCTGTCGATATGCCAGCACGTGCAATCCAATAGTAATTAAGCTTGAAAAATTGTGTTTGGTCAGGCTTGCTACGTTCTTCAACAGGCCTACTCCTATATTTCGAAAAGAAAAATCATGCAATTGGATTTTTTTATTTTCTTAAACCACAAGGGGTAGCATATATTTGGCCTATAATGGTAATACCAGCAGCTTATTTAGCCTAAGGGTAAACAAATTCTTATGATTTCATATATTCATCCGTAATTGTGTATGCAAACGTATGCATAGGTCTTGCAGAAATGTCCGTCGTCATTACTGATACTCTCAAAGTTCAGCTAGTTGTTACTTGCAGTAGGCTATTTTTATGTTCATGATGTGATCGCCAAAGCGACGCAATGAGTTTAAAAAAAAAGAAATGTATGTAATCGGTGTATTTTGACTTAGCTAAGTAATAAATAAATAGGATAAATAAATAAACAGTAATTCAGTTGACAAATTGAATTTACGAGGACGTTTAAACAGACCTACATTTTATTGTTATTTTTCGATTGCAATTTTTTTTTACAGGGACTCAAATTTACGTGTTTAATGCTTTTAATACTTAGGATTCACGCATGCATGTAGCCATGTCTATGCCTGTACTGTTGAAACTGACTGCAGCTTTTATGTAGAAATGTTGAATAGAAAAACTATAATGTCTCCCGTCCATTAAACTACTACTAAAGAACTTTTTCAGTTATTTTCCATTTGAAATAATAATAATACTGCATTATTGATGTTGTTGTTGTTGTTATTTTGTTTTAGTTAATTGTTATTGTTCATTTTTATTATTATTATTAGCCTATTATCATCATCATCAGTATAACAACCAGTGTATATTGGCACATCGTTGAGTGTTCTATGTTCTAGAATGGGGTCTCTAATTTCTTAAGGATCAACAAAGAGGCTAAATTAAATATAGGCTAGTGTGAGGTGTCGGATTCCCTTACCTGCTCCGAATCCAACCATGATGGGTAAGTAAAAGAAATAATGGATAACAATATGGCATTCAGCTCGGTCCCTGAATAATTTAAAAGAAGTGAATAATTACAGTCCAAAATGGTAATTATTGTTGGCGAGAAAGAAAGTCTCTTGCCTGTGAAAGTCAATAGTACTGGGCTGGGTCGCATTACTCCAAACTCCCTCCCCAGGTCCTCCCTTCGCTATCAGTATTGTAGAAAGCGTTCGTTTTCACATCACAAGCATTCTGGAGAGTATCACGAACAGTTAGCGAGGATAAAAGCAAGAATAAAGTTCACTTTAATCATGAAATTCATTCTGGTATTGCTTAAAGTGCATTTATAGGATGTTTGTTTCAATTGATTTTGTTTTCATGATGGTCCATCACACATCATTTAAGCAAAATAACGATTTTTGTAGCCATAATTTAATGCTTTATTATGCAATTTTATTGTAATCCTTTTTATTATTAATATTATTATTAATTATTGCCCTATGCATCCCATATTCCCTTCAAGATAGAATCCACTTGATTTTGCGTTGTATCTGAAATATTTAATGCAGACACGGCTTTCAAGCTGAATTTAAGGCGTAACGTTGTAAATTACGCTTAGTCTTCATAAGAATGATTGCTTCTAAAAGATAAACTAACCCGTGGGAACTAAAACATATGCGGGCAACAGCACACCCCTAACCCACGCCGATCCAAATAGCCCCCGGAGACAATCATTGCTTAGCCTAAAAGTCCCCCGGCACCATGCAGTTTCAATAACACTATAGTTTATTTTTAAACTGACACTGAATACAGATGAAAAGGCTCGAGGCCATTCCCGTTTTCCGTTTCTGTTTATGCACTCTTTTAATTTATGCTATTTCTTATGATTTCCATAAAAATTTCCCTTTCAAAACAAAATAAATGGTAAGTTGTGCACAAAATAAATGATGTTTCATCTACTTTCTTTTTCTTTGGTAAGTGCATGAGTGTATTTGTATAGGTTTTGACAGTGGTCCAGTCAGACGTTGACATCGGTGCACGAGCCTCGTGGTCATTGACTGGTTTGTAAATAGCCTACCTAACATTATAAACGTTTCCCTAAACGACTTGGCCTTGATCATTTCTTTTCTTCGTTTTGTAAACATTTGGTACAAGAGACTTAATCAGATGACTCCTCCTTTCTCCGATTTATTTTTTATTAAACATTTTCTTTCTTTTTCTTTTTCTTTTAAAGTTGGTATTTGTATTCATTAGGTTTTGGTTCGATTTAAAAAGCATGCAACAAAACCTAATCACCGTTATGCTGTAAAGAAAACATTTTATTGTAGCTATTAAAAGCACTCAACAAAACAGGCTATCCGGTTTCCTCAGAACGCACCAGCCCCACGTTCAAACGCGAAAAGTGGTATTTCACATTAAACAAACCTTTTCGTAGATTACATACAGCATTTAGATTACTACTACTAGGTTGGCTAATCTAAAGTCTTCCTTAATGCCACGCACGCCCCCCACACACTGGCAGACAAGCAATCACTTTCATGTGTTAAAAGATCACGTGGTGAACTTTAAACGTCTCCAGGCCTCGATGACAGCACTGACTGTCGTCCCCATTGGTCCCGAAGGCAAATAGTTAATGTAAATATGCTGGCGCTAAGTGGGAGTGCCTCGCCATTAGTTTAGCTGTCACTTGAGCGCTGTCGAATGTCTTCAGTGGTTGTGTCGTTGAGGTCCGCACTAGCATGTGGTCACCCTCCGCGCGCACCTCAACACTAGTCGCGGGAGAGCCGAGTACGATGCAAGTCCACGCGCTCTAACAGGCCTGAGATAAACCCGCTACACAAGCGCTCGTGGACATTTTATATTAGATCGGCGCGATTCCAAGGCGTCTGATTACCAGAACGCTCTAATAGAGGACAGACAGAGCGCATTTATCCAAAGGACTCGAAGGTTTCGAATACGCGTTTTCCTCCACAAATAAAAGGCACTTCGCTTTCTTCTGAAAAAAGGTGAGATTTGTTTATGTTTGCAGTGTAAATTCTTGTTTATTTAACTGTTCAGAGGCAAAACAAAAAAAGCCTAATCGCGAGGAGCTGCGACAATAACCAAACACTGTCTGTATCTTTATCCACAATTTGTCCAAAAGCATAGCCTACTGCTTTGTTGTAAACATTATAAATAAGCTACATGCGTATTAAAACACGGGCTATAAATATGTGCAATCTATTTAAATATATAGCCTCTTTACAATGTCTATAGATTTCTAATCAATTGTAGCTACTTGATGCGCATTTTAAGTTTTACTTAAATTTAAAATAGAAAAATGAGTTGTAATCTTAATTATTGTTCATTTGGATTATCAACAGATCAAAGATGTGAAGCGCATCTTTAGTAATTACAATTAAAGCGGCTTAAAGCTTTTTACACCTTTGTTAAGCTCTTTGGCAAGGCTCAAGGAATAATTTCCTTCCGCTTTTTCCTCTATAATCCCTTGTGTTGACACAACGCCTGTTTGCGACTGTCTTTTGTTCAACTCAAAAAGTATACTTATATTGTAAACAAACTGTAAATAAATTAAAATGGGCTAAGTGGAATTTGGTAAAGTTAATAGCCTACCACTACGGCCATCTCGTTAGTCTATATTTACAAAGATCTTTAGACAGATTTAAAAAATAAAATAAATAGATTAATGTAACCAGGGTGGCCATCGAGGCATTTCTGCTACTGCTTCTTCTCTTTAGGCTATTATTATTATTACATTTGATCTTTTTACAATTCTGTAAAATAAGACAATAATAGCCTACGTCATTTTTTGTTTCAGTTTGTAAATCAGTGTACACAATAGTGTACTTAAAAACATTCCTTCTATTCATCTTCGCAGATTTCCAGGAATGGAATCCATCCCAAATCAGCTGCCGGCTGGAAGAGACTCCAGCTGTTCGCCGAACTCTAAACAAGACTTGCAGTCTTACTCTGGGCCAACACTTAAGCCGAACCAAGTCAGTGAGACCTCTTTATATGGAATACCGATCGTTTCACTAGTCATAGACGGTCAAGAGAGACTTTGCCTAGCCCAAATATCCAACACTCTCCTGAAGAGCTACAGCTACAACGAAATCCACAACCGGCGCGTGGCCCTGGGCATCACTTGTGTGCAGTGCACTCCGGTCCAGCTGGAGATTCTCAGGCGCGCGGGGGCTATGCCTATTTCCTCTAGACGCTGTGGGATGATAACAAAGCGAGAGGCCGAGAGGCTTTGCAAGTCGTTTCTGGGCGCCCACAGCCCGCCGAAATTACCAGAAAATTTCGCTTTTGACGTGTCGCACGAATGCGCGTGGGGCAGCCGGGGCAATTTCATCCCGGCCAGATACAACAGCTCGAGAGCGAAGTGCATTAAGTGCTCGTTCTGCAACATGTATTTCTCTCCAAACAAGTTCATCTTTCACTCCCATCGCACGCCGGAGTCCAAATACACGCAACCCGACGCAGCAAACTTCAATTCGTGGAGAAGACACTTAAAACTATCCGATAAAAACTCACCGGACGACGTGTCCCATGCCTGGGAAGACGTCAAAGCCATGTTTAACGGTGGCAGCCGCAAGAGGACGCTGCCAGTCGGTGGGTCTGGTAGTTCGTCCTCGTTTAGTACGCAAGCACCGAGAGGTCAGACCCAGGGGGAACCGTCTGAGGTGCCCCACAAAACTCTCCGATGTGAGGATGACAGAGTGAACGTGACGATGCCGAGTAGCATACGCAGTTACCCCGTTATTCCGGTGCCCAGTAAGAGTTTTGGGATGTTACAGAAAATTCCACCACCGCTCTTTCCACATCCATACGGTTTCCCGGCGTTTGGATTGTGTCAGAAGAAGGATGACGGTGTGGTGATGGGAGAGCCGAACAAAACAAACCTGTCAGGTGTGTTCTGGCCGAGCGCGAAGGACAGCGCCTATCCCTCCTTTCCGATGTTTTGGCCTACAACAGGCAGCTTGGCCATGCCAACATACCACCATGCCCAGCCTAAACCTCCACCTGACGTGTTGTGCACTAGACATAGTGAGCTAGACGTGTCAGAGCAAAGTGACCGAAGCACGAGCACCCCTAAAGACAGTCTACTTGATAACGAACGGTGTTCCAGCACTCAGTCTACCAGAAACGAGGAGGATAAATCTGGGGATGAGAGCAGGTCTATAGAAGGGATGCCAGCCACCCCAAGAAAAATAAGCTACATATCTGCATTCAGGCCGGTTGTTAAAGATGTTGAGAGCATCGCAAAGCTATACGGAAACAGGGCTCCGTATTCTGGTCCTCGATCTGGTTATATGTCACCAGATTTCTTGAGTGAAAGTTCTAGTTACAGATCGGTGTCTCCGGACGTGGACAGCGTGGACGATCCGGATGTGGATGTGGAGTCACATAAAGTGCACGAGGACGAGGAGTGTTTGCAGCTGACTGTGGATGACCGGCGGAGTCCTCACGGTTTGACCGTAGCGCAAAGTGACGGGGTTAAAGGTCAAGACCAAGACAATAGCCAAATGCACACCTTGAGTGATCTACACACGACGAATTCAAGTGAAACGCGGTCGTCTGATTTGGAGAGCCACGGCAATAAGCACGCTACGCGATTTGAAGTGAGTAACTAAATCATGCGTAATTCCTGCGATTTTGTATTAATAGCTAAGATTCTTTTCTCATTATTTGAAAAGGCAGGGTTAGGTAGCCTATTAAACGGCTTTATTTTTTGAAAATATTCATTATTATATTTATTCTAAACATTATATTTATTCTCTATTAGTTTAAAATATAAATATCTAAAGTTCCTCGTTATATAAAAGCCGTCAGAAAAGTAGAATTAAGGAAATGTCTTTTTTTTTATAATTTGAATGTTTTTCTTTTTCCCTTCAACTATAAGTATTTTTTTTCGATTTATTTAAAATTTTATTAAGTGTGTTTTATTCTAATCTAATTTATATAATCCGGCTAATTATTGTTAATGTTTTAAAATGAGTAAGTAAGGTGAATGCATCCAGATAATGGGGATAATTGTCGCGCTGCTTTTGAAACTTACTGATTAATTCAAGAAATTTGTTGTTAGTAGATATGGCTCTTCATTATCTTGGTTCTTTGAAAATGTAATTAGATCAAAATAGCGGACGTTCCATTCGTATTCTAATCGCATTCAAATAGGAAATGCAAAATTGGATAACTGCGAATAATTGTCTTCTCAATTTTACAGGTCTATGCGCGTGAACGAGACGAGCACGTGCATCAAATGAGCACATCTTATTTTGGTTCAACGACCACTTACCAACGCGAAGCGAGTGGTAGGCCTATTTTCATTCATGTGGATTTTTATTTTTTTATTTTTTAGAAAACAAAGTCTATCTTAACAAAAATATATATGCTTATAGTTAAAGACGTGCATGAAGAAGAACCTTCATCTACGGTGGAAGAGATGGAACCCAAAAATCATCAGGATCAAACCAACATCAGTGAGGAGCGCCTGAAGGAACTAAATGATGGTGCGTATCGTTTGCCTCCTAATATTCAACACTAGTCTGTTGATTTGCTTCATATGTATTTGTTGTGTGTGCAGATGAGGAATCAATGCGCAAGGACACTGGCAGCAGGGTCTCCTTAATTGAGAAAAACATAGAGAACATGGCCAAAGGTAAACAAAACAATATGTGCTGCATTTAGAAGAGCTGAAAAGAAAATGATTAGTTGAATTTTTGTATTTTTTATTTTTTATTTTTTGTAATAAATTATGGTTTCCATGGGGGTTTTAGCAATAGCCTAACAATTTTGTTTATTTTGGTAATAAAACCATGAATCATTTTGTAATTCAAAGTCATTTTAAAACATTTGCATGAGCTGCTGCTTTCATTTATTTTAACAGAGGAATTGCAGAAACAGCTTGTGGAACAAGTAGAACTTAGAAAAAAGTTGGAGCGTGAATTCCAGAATCTAAAAGGTAGGTTATGTTAAAATTATTTTTAATGTATTATTTACGCTTTACTAAACATATACAAAAATATCAGATCATTAATTAATTCTCTGATGTTTGTTTATAGGTTGTTACAAACTTAAGTCAATTTCTAAATTTAAATACTTAGATATTTTGATATTTTTATTTATAAGAACTGAAACTTGGAAAGCAATAAAAAAATACTGTTTGAATGTAATTAATTTTATGAAAATGGATACAAATGCATTACAAATTCCCTCTGCCTGTAAAATCTGATGAATAGTTGGTCATCTAAAATTAAATACTAATGGCTACATTAAAAATTACAGTTAAAAACATTTATTGTCATGTGTAAACGGAGATAAAACAAAGAGTCCAACAATCAACAAAGCTCAGTAGTAGTTTTGCATAACAGGGGCACCACATAAAAAAAATCTGCCAAAATTCATAAGCGAAAAGATTTAGCGGTCATTTGGTTGAATGTTATGCTCCCTATGAATAGATACAATTGGATGGTTTTTCATCTTTTTTTAAATTGAGAATTAACTTTACAGAATATAGTGAACTACTGCAACAGAAACAAAATACTGGAACACGTGATAAAGTTTAGCATGACAATGATTTAAACACAGAAAAAACGAATGTTGGAGAGGCTGATGAAAACTGGTTCTTACAATAACAGCATTTAAATATCATGACTGTACACAATCTTTAAATGTATTGTAAATTGTATGTTTCTGTGTTCATTTTTAGACATAAACATATACATTACAAACAAATCATTTTAAGTTTCAGTACTTAAAAGCAGTCGAAATAATTAATTAGGGTCTGAATATTTTTGCAAAGCACTATATAATTTTTTTCTTTTGTATATAGTGATAAACATAAATGTGTTTTGATATTTAATTTACTTCACATTTTTTCTTAGACAGTTTTCAAGACCAAATGAAAAGAGAGCTCTCATACAGAGAGGAAATGGTGCAGCAACTCCAGATTGTTCGAGGTAAGCGTTTGACTTCACATGACATGTTCTGGCTTTTTATTCAATAAAACAACAATACACATCCTTTTAGGACTTTTTGTTCAGTCCTTATGACTGTTTTATATGCTACTAAGCATTAGGTTTATACATTTGCATTGCTGCAGTGAGGGACTAGCATAGACAGGGATCTGATCTGTTTTTATTAACTTCTGAAACACGTTCACTTGAATGCCAAAAAAAATGCCATGCAAAAAACTGAACCAGTTTGTATGAGGGAAAAAATTTGTTTTCCACACCTGAGAGATCCTTTGTCTCCTTTGGACCATGAGAGAGAGAGACAGGTTATGCTATTCTTAAAAGGTAATTGATTCTAGCAAAGGCAAGCAAATATTAGCGTTCAGGATAACTATAGATAAGGACTTGAAAAAAATCATTGGAAGCCACAGTATGACAGCATTCAAAAGTGTGACCTTGAATATTTTTGATAACCCATGCCAGCTTAGATGTTCATTTGTAGACAGTTTATAAATTATTTTAGCCACACCACAGTTTATTATAGCAGTTATTGTCCTAGAATGCATTGTTTCTCACACTCTGTTTCTCTCTATACACATACCAACACAGACAATCATATGCCGCTTTTGTTTTAAATTATTCATTCACTTTTTTCCCAGGCTCACGACGCACTACACCATTTCTCGTGTAAGATGCTGACTCCCCGTCACTGCTCTGGGACCTGCACCTTCAAACCTCCTCTTCTACCGCCTTGATGGACACCTATTGAAGACATAAATACTGCTGTGTCAAATAAAACGTTACGTTTTTCCCTCTGCAAAACACTGTCAACCTTTAGACCTGAAATAAGCAAGTGTGTCCTGTAGTATTTTAGCTCTTACGCTGTAATGAAGTCATTTTCATTTGCAAAAGAGTGGTTTCAGAGTCACTGTATGTACTGTATAATTTATATAAAGTTCTAGAAAACTGCATTATAAAAAAATCGACGTCCCACTTAAAAATATTATCATCAGCTGTAGAAATCACTGGTATTAAGTGGCTATGTGCAATGCATATATTTGTTATGTATCCTGTGATACCCTTTTTGTTAGTGATAGGTTAGGACATTTTGTTAAATTAGATAAATGTTTTTGTATATTTTATTTATTCCATGTCCATGTTGGTTGTTTATTCTCATCTGCATATTTGTATAATATTGATGTAAAGCACTTTAAATTGGCAGCCCTAACTACTGAAATGTGGATTAAATGATCCTGTTTGAGAGTTGGTCTTCATTTCATCAATTCCCATAACAATGAACTACATTTGCATCTGTGTAAGTCCCAAAGAACAACATGACATTGATATCAAAATCTTAGTTTGAATATACCTGTCCATATTTCCATTAAAAATAACTATCATTATGACAGTTTTGATCATTGCAGCATTAAAAAAAAACATAGTCTTAAATTCAGGGTGTTAAAGAAAGTTCCTACTGTAGTTTGCTTTATTTTGTATATACTGTAGTGTAGCATATACACATTGACGGGGCGGATGTATGACCCTCACCCCTTTATTAGACATTCCTTTTTGGTTTATTGATGAGCTGAATATATTTACTAACAATTATTATTATATAATCAATAATCAATTTTTCCATTTATTGTGTCTTTTGAGCTTATATTAAGCGTCTGAAAGATGATTGCGATATATATTGAAAATAATGAAATATTGTTAAGCAGACATTTTTTAATTTCTCATAATTTTATGATTTTTTAAATGCTTATATAAGCAGCATGAGATGTGGTGTCCTTACATCTAAAGGCCACGATGGGTCACGAAGGGTTAAGATGCACTTCATGTATCCACAAGTATTCATGGACAACATCACAAGTAATGAGACCCCACTTTTACCAACTCATGAAACTTATGGTAAAAATAAATGTTCTGTCTTCATGATTACTGCTATTATGTAGTTAGCTGTATAGGTTTCTAGAACCTTGCTATTTTAGAATCTTAAGAGCTAGGTCACATAAATTGAATTTTGCAATTATGCCTCAATTGGCAATGTGTTTTACTGATCTGTACTTGTAGAATTGGTTAGGGTTAGGAAGACTCTACTGCATATTGAACAAGCTGTTTTCCCACCAAAATAAACATATTAGGCTACCATATTCACTGGTTTATCAATTTAAGTCTTTGCAATCATCCAGCACAAATAAGCAGAATAATTAGATGCAGAATAGTCATCATAATGGCTTTGTTCTGACACGATGAAAAACCAAAATAAAACTATTTGATGATAATACAACTAAAAGAAACTGGATAAAATAATATATCCTTATGCCCTCCTAAGTTTGACTGCACTGCTACAAGAAAAAGGAAAAAGAAAAAAAATGTCCGTTAAGAGACAGCAATAAAAGGTGTGCGTCTGCCATCTAGTGGACACCTTTTTCATAGACTCGAAATAGGATTCAAAATAGTTTTGTGTTAGTGTTATTACACTCTGAAACAAATCTGAAATATTTTCAAACATGCGTTGCTGTTTAAAGCTGAAAAATCAAGCATAGCTTCGTTCTTTAACGTGCCTGCTTAAAAGCGATCTTACAGAAAGAGTGTTTGATTCACCCTACACAATAGAATTTATTAAACTAGATAAACTACATATTAAAAATAAAAATAAATAAACTACAAATTATGGACTAGAAAATGCATTCATTTATTTATTTGTTTGTTTAGGCTGATGGGATAAAAAGTAAATGGCCTAGCAAATAGTCAAACAGCAGAAATGTTACAAATAAAACTTACTAGATGTTAAGATTTGATTAGAGGTCAGCTGTCAACTCACATATCCGTATTTAATTTTTATTTATCAAAACCAGCCTAAAGATAGCATTGTTTAATGTTAATGTAAATGCAAATTATACTTGGTTTTGATTTTGAAAGATGGATCATGGTTGTAAAAAAAACTGCACTTGGTTTCAAAATTACAACATGACAGCGTCCCCAAACTTTAATTCCCGTTCTTTGTAACGATCCGTTCGAAAGAACCGATTTGTGAAAATGACTCGGACTTTCCATCACTGGTCTACAAACAAAACTGAATGCAAATCGCATCCGATTACCTGGAAAGAATGTACCGTTACCTTTTTGTTTAATCAATACAACAACAAATTTATGAATGGTATAAACTGATAAATCTAATCTGGTTACAGGAGATCTTGTCGATGCCGTGTATTCCATTCAGGCAATGGGAAATCACGTAATCCGCGCGCTATTTTTTGAACTAGAGAGGGATTCCTGCACATTTGAACCCGCACGCGTCCTGGTCACGTGCCAAGGCTCCGATCACGCTTGCGCCAGAGAAACAAGATGGCGGAGAGTGCGGAATTGAAGGTAAAGTGTAACCCGCAGATTACTTTCAATACAGCCTTTATACAAGACCTGTTCGGCAGTGTTTTTCGTCCGACCTGTTCCTGCGATTTACTTTTGAACGAGGCGCTGTTCCGTATTTGATTTAAACGCGCTTTTGGAGCAGTTTTGAGACCGGTTAAAGGAACAGTGTTATTGTTGTGATGGATCCAGCTAGCTGCCAGCTAACCCGCACATCTGTCTGTCTGCTCGTGTGAAATTAGCTCTCTTCCATCTGAATTAAGATATTAATATTGCTAATTGTTGTTTTAACGTTTAAATGAAGTGATTAAATGGTCCATGGGGCGTCAGAGGAGTCGGTCTTAAGTGTGAAGCAGCATGTGGGTGGTGCGTAGGCTCCGAACAGCCTGGAGATTCGGTACTTTGGCAGCTAGGACTTCTGTTAACCTGATGCATTTATAAGAACAAACAACTAATTAGTCTCATGGCTTAGATATCAGACAACCAAGAGTTAATTTTGGGCATCATAGACACGTTTGAACCTTTGAATCGAGTATGTGACGTCCACAAATGCTGTCTCTGTTTACACAGCACCAGATTTTGATGCAAACAGTCGACTATGGCCTGTTTCTTTTAGTTTCACTGTGATTTAGTAGGAAGTTTGTTTAAAGTTGGTGCATGTTTAGCTGCTACACAGGTGATGCTTTGAGATTGTTTGTCCTTCATTTAGATTATATATGAAGACATTTTAATGTCTTCTGTTATTGTTGTTGTTTTATTTTGATGTGATTTGATTGTCCCACTTACGTTTTCTTGTTTTAATCATGATGTGGATTCCTAGTGATATTTGAATTGATTTGGTCAGCTTTTTGTTGTATTATAATGTTATTTCTTATGGAGAGGAGCATGTAGACCTCTATTGGCTCTGATTATGTCAGTTAGACAGTATACTGTCAAAAGTAGTTGGTAGTTAATTTGAACGAGTTATGGATCAGACCATTTGGGAACAGTCTTTTCCAAAAAGAGAAGACGAGGCATGATAACATGCCCCCTTATGTAGTAGATTTTTCTTTTTTATAAAATTAGTAGCTTTGTTTGCCAATGGTACATTGTACCATGATACTCTTGTTGGCAGTAATAAAACACATGTTTTGCAGAGAACAAAATGACCTTTGCTGCTGATAATCCAAATAACTTTTTTTTTTTTTTTTTTTTTTGTAAAATTGCTGTTATGTTTTGAGCTTTGCATTTTGGATTTGACATTTTGGGCCTATTTCCTGTTGTGTTTGCAAACAGTGACACAAACAATGAGCCAAAGATTTAGTTGGAGTATCAACTTGCTACATAGGGACAAGGACATTTTGCTGCCAGAATATAAATATAAAATATTTTGTTTTTTTTACCTAAAGACATAACATTTTTAACCACAAAATTCACAAATAACTCAACAAATAAAATCATAACATGAGATTATCTTAAAAATTCTTAAGATCTTAAGAATTTTTGATACTAGCTTTTACAGTCGCATTGCAAACCTGTATCATAATGTTTGATGTATTATTTAAAACAAAAAGCTCAAAGTTTAAACCACTTCCTGGTGCTTAATAAAACAGTGGCGATTTTAAACATGAATTCATAATTTTCTTATCATTTTGTAAATTGTTGGGGATGTGGAGGTAGTTCATTATCAGTACTTCAGCTTAATTTTAATTAATTATCAGTTATAGTTTGATTTTTAATCATTGTTATTGAGCATCAGTGCATTTGTGGGTTTTGCAGGAAGGAAGCCTGCTTTATGCAGGTACCAAAATTACGTCCTTTCAGAGAAATGCTTCCTATGGTTATGTCTTTATCATAACTGAGTCAAGGCTTATGATAACCACACTCATTGAAACTAAATTAGTAACCTTACTGTTAAGTCAAGCAGTTGTTTTATTAAATACACATTTTCTGAGAAGTAGTGTACTATTTAGACTGTTCTTAATTCAGAGATCATACCATAGAACAGAGCCTGCTATTGTTTTGCTTTGATGTTTTTGGAAGTAGTGCTGGAATTATCTGAAAGCCTAAAGAGATATTCTGTCATCATTTGCTCACTCTCATGTTGTTCTAAACCTGTATACTGTTTGTCTTTTATAATGGACAAAAGAGAAATTCTGAAGTCTGTGCTAGTCACTCACTATTCATAATGAATGGGTACTAGAGCTTTCTAGATTAAATTTCTGTTAGTTTATTTTTTCTTCTCAATGTTCTATAAAATTTGTAGCACAGCAGAGCTTCGGCCAGCTTGATTTTGATTCCTGAACCATTCCCGATCCCACCGATCCTGTGGAAACAGAAAACACACAACGACAAAAAAAATTACTTCAAAGAATGTATCAGTTTTCTAAGAAAATTTCTGTCTGAGCACAAATTATTGTCATGACTATTAAATAGTGGATCATGTATTAAAGTATAGCAACCTGCAGGGTTCCCTCGGCCATGTAAAACCATGAAATAACAGGTAACTTTCATTTCTAAGCTTGGAAATGTTATAAAATCTAAAGTCAATTTATACAAGTCAAGTCACCTTTATACCATTTTATACAATATTGATAGTTTCAAAGCAGCTTCACGGTACAGGAAAATAACACTTAATGTTACAAAGTTATTCACTTATGAAATAAATACAATTTCAGCTGCAAAGCATATCTGAAAAGACAAAAGTGTCATTATTCAACTCCTTTTTTTCAAAGTTGATTCAGTTTAACTCAATAACTGTCAATGTTGCAAAGTTCATTAATCAGCAGATCTATCTAGAGGATGAGTCAAATTATTAATTTGAGGGCCCTTTCAATACGTTAGTTAAATGCAGTCTTTTTTTTATCTAACACGGGGTGGCCAACATTTGTCCTGGAGAGCCACAGTCCTGCGGAATTTCACTCCAACCTTAATCAAAACACATCTGAACAAGCTAATCAAGGTCTAAGCCTTACTATAAACCTAAAAGCAGGTGGGTTTTTATCAGGGTTGGAGCAAATATCTGCAGGACTCTGGACTCTGGAACATTGTTCTAATTTTTTCTGCACAGTGTCAGAAAAATACATTTATAAATTTATAATCTCTCACTGTGGCTTTTAAGAAGATCTTTTTTCATGACATGTGGTACTTGTTCTCTAGCTGCTTAGTTGATTAAGTGAAAGTGAAGTGACGTGTGGCCAAGTATGGCGACCCATACTCGGAATTTGTGCTCTGTATTTAACCCATCCAAATTATCATACTGCCTTAGAATAGAATGTTTAGTGAAGAGCTTGTATATGACTGGAATATATTTTGAAATGTGTGTGATTCATTGACATTGAACATTATCAGCAGTTCATTCATAACTCAAATTTAATTAGCGGTTCATTAAAAACATTAGTGGTAACTTTTTAAGACACGGTGCACACACACAGTAGTCTAGTGAACACACACAGCCAGGGAGCAGTTGGGGGTTCGGTGCCTTGCTCATGGGTCTTACCTCAGTCGTGGTATTGAAGGTATGCAGTGAAAATTCATTTAGGGTTTCTTAGAATCACATGAAGATGCCTGCTTGCTTAATCATCAGGAAGGTTTTTGCACAGCTCAGGGTCCACTTCCTATTCCTTTGTCTTCACAGGGTTATTGGGCCCTAATGAAGAGAATGAGCTCATCCTAATAAAACGTTTACTTGAGACTGTTTGCTCCTTTCTTCCTGATCTCTCAGCTCCCTGTTGACTAGGGGCTTCAACCAGGGCTCTAGAGTGCAACCAATTTCTCAATGGTGCGACTAAAAAAAAATAAGAGGTCGCACCAGTCCGACCAGCCGTTCGAGGGGAAAAAAAGTCTCCGCAACTCTGAAAGTCTCCCTGTGGTTCAACAACAGACACTACAGGCCTGCATTTCAGCCCGAGCCTGATGGACCCTGACTTTTTTTACACCCCTCGAGCCGGCCTTCGGGATAATTTTCACGTCATAGTTCAGACGCGGTGCGGGCCTCCTGCCTGTTTTAGACTTCTCCTGCAAAGCACCGGCAAAAGTAATTACCATAAATGTGACCGGGGGAAATAGTAAGGAGATATTTGAATTATTTACTAATAAACAAGTGTTTTCTGAGTCTGTGTCGCAAGGATGAAGTTGCTGATCCTGACTCGCCATCTCATTAGACACAGCTTTAGAAGTGCATCTTTATGGATTATAATTATAATAAAAGAGTTTTTGTTTTCGATTTGTTTTATTTCATTAAGTAATCATTTAAAATTTTCTATAGATATATCTATCATGTCTGTGAGGCATGTTTTCATTGAGTTTCGGTTCATTTTTGTACTCCTGTGAAAGACCAGACGCAGAAAGCGCATCGTGTTTGTTTTCTTTATTTTATAAAAGCACAACGTTTTGATGATATTGTGAGTGAACACAAATAAAAGACCCTTTGCAGTTACGAATGATTTATTACTCTTACCTTTATGTGCAAAAATGACGGCGTATCTACTGAAAAAATGCAAGTGTTGAACTGTTTTATATCTATAGATTCTATTTTAGGCGAGTCGTGATGATTTGAGAAGGCTAAATTGATCAAACATACAGTTACTGTCTGCCACTGGCCGCTTGGTCGTTACTTTAAAAAAATAAATAAAACTTTTATATTTAACAAACAAAAATGCTCCAAACGTTTTTCTAAATTAACTTAATAAAAAAACTAAACGAAATATCATCACTTTGCTATTACATACAAAACTGAACTATTTTAATAGCTGAGACAGTAGTATAAGCTGTTAAGGGAGTGTTTAGCTGTTCAGATCAGACACTAGAGCATCCCTTCATTCATACACATTGGAAGATCTGATAAGAATCAGTGTAGAGGGAAGATTTTGCTGCTAGAGAGTGTGGCCAGCTGGTTTAGTCAAAGCCAAAGATCAAGAAGACCAAACTACAGGAGTTGGCCATCCGAGGGGCATGTGACTGCAATCGAGGATGGTCCATAAGACATTGAGTCATGAGATGTTCAGTTTGAAGCCCTTAAAACACTTAATTTAAATTTTCTTTTTATTTCATTTATCTTGATATGTTTTAAGGTTAAATTTCAGCTCAGTGACGTACTTTAAGCACCAACACTTTTTTCAGTAAGTTACCTTTCTTGTAGAATTGTGCTTCAAATGAAGAACTTTGTTGACCAGATTGTTAGTTAATCATTTACAAGTCAATATTGCCTATATGGACAGCGATTTAAAAAAAAAAAAAAAAAAAAAAAAAAAAAAGTGAAGTTGTAAAACTGCTGTGTTAAATGTGATGCGGTTGAAAATTTGGGTGCACCTAACTTTTGTGCTGGTGCACCTAAGAAAAAAATTTAGGCGCACCAGTGCAAAAAGTTAGTCTAGAGCCCTGGCTTCAACTGTTGGCAAAGAGCCCAGACTTTCAGACAGGTTGTGGGATATTCATTTGCTTTTAGAAGTATGAAAGAAAGGCATTCTGAAACCATGCTGGCTTTGATTTACCAGAAAGATCAGGCTTTCCCATGGGTTCTTCTTGAATCAACCAAACTTCTTGATCTCTTCTGGGTTTACACTAGGGGACTGTTCCTCACTACAGTAGGATGAGAGCAAGAGTCTCATCATCTGTCTGCACTGGCAGTGAAGCCGTTTATTTGTGTTGGGGAGGTGGGGTGGGTGGAAATTAATAAAGAGTGTGTGTCAGTATTTGTGTGAACAGTCCAATTGGCACTTGGCAGTAAACTGGGGAGGGGACTGTGGTCTCTCTGAGGTGGAGAAATATGAGCCTCTCTTGGTCTGCGGTTCTCTTGTTTTCCCTGGAGCTGTGCTCCACTGCTTTTGTTATAAAAGCTCACTGGCCCAGGCTCTTGATCTTCCCTTCCCCCACTATTGCACCCTCTTCACCTCTCTACTTGCCCATAGATTTTAATCAAATCCAAATGCTGGTACCACCAACACAGCTCTTTATATTTTCAGAATATCCAAGAACGACAGGGGAGGTAAAGTCTGCACATGAGAAGTGACTTTGATCCCACACATGTAGGTGTTAACATTTACATATGTGGTCAAACGCCGTACATGAGGGCCGTCACAATTACAGGTCTGCGTTGCAAACAAAACAACACAATGCAAATTCTACAACCTAAAAATCCCTCAAAAACCTGACTTGATCTTCATTTGGCAAACTCAACTGATTGTATCATCACTGACATGCCTTTTGGCCAGTATGGCTATGTATGACTTATGGTTTATAATGAACACTCGTCCATGACAGAGCCTGAAGCTAATTTAGTGCTAGTCGGTAAAAAAAGCCCACTGGACGCTCGCTCAAGGCCGATGAGAACGATGAGCTTTGTAAAAATCGACGCGTTTCAGAAGGCGGGGCATAGAGGACAAACAGTAATGTACAGTATGTGGAAAATAATGTGTTTTTTGAACCTTAAACCGCATAAACAGATTTCATTACACCAAATACACACAATAATGTTCTTTTTAGCAGCATCATATGACCCCTTTAAGTTAATATATATATATATATATATATATATATATATATATATATATATATATATATATATATATATATATATATATATATATATATACGAATATAATATTATTATGTTCCAATTTTGATAATATTTAAGTAGAAAATTTGAATTTAGTTTTTCAGTCATTTTGGCAGCCCTATTCAGTAGTCAGTCAATATGTATTAAGTGACAGTGAAGTTATGTTTCAAAAGATTTCTATTCCAAATAAATGCTTTCCTTTGAATTTTCTATTTATCAAAGAATCCCATTTATCAAAGTAAAATGTTTGTTTCCACAACAAAATTAATCAGCACAAACATTTGTAACATTGATAATACTAAGAAATGTTTCACTAAATCGACATTTAAGAATGATTTCTGAAGGATCATGTGACGGACTGGAGTGGCTGCTGAAAATTCAGGTTTTCCATCACAGTAATAGATTACATTTTAAAATATATTAAAATAGACAAGAGTTAGCATTATTTCACAATATTACTGTCTTGGTGTGTTTTAATTAATATGAATGCAGCCTTGGTTCAGCATAAGAGACTTCTTTCAAAAACATTTAGGCTAAAAAATCTTACCTACCCAAACTTTTGAATGTGTTGTTTGTTGTTACTATTTATTACTTCCCCCCCCCCCAAAAAAAAGTATTCTGCTATTTACTCTATTTTACCTTTCCTATGCAATATGTATTATTTTCCCTATGGAACACACAAATAAAAATGTATAGATTTGTTTTGTCGATTGCATAATTTAACTCCTGTTTCTTCTATTATGTTTTTACAACAGCAAATGGTGATGAGCCTCCGTGTCTCAGAGCTTCAGGTTCTTCTGGGTTATGCAGGCCGCAACAAACATGGAAGGAAGCACGAACTCTTGACCAAAGCTCTACATTTGTTGAAAGCCGGCTGTAGCCCTGCCGTGCAGATGAAGATCAAGGAGCTCTACCACCGCCGCTTCCCCACAAAGATGGTGTCCCCGACAGACCTCACCCTCGCGGGCATACACTCCACCACTAGAGGGGCTCCCGCAGGCCTGCCTGCCAGCCTGACACAGCTGGGATTCGATGGGCATGGCTCACCATCTCTACTACCTGTCGCACTGCTTGGGCCGAAGCACGAGCTGGGCCTGCCCCATCTGGCCTCCACCCTTCACCCAGTCCATCCAGACGTCAAGCTCCAAAGGCTGCCATTCTACGATGTACTTGATGAGCTTATCAAGCCCACCAGTTTAGGTGAGTAATAGGAATGATATCTAACAGCTGACTGTTTGATTATTAAGGTTGAATAGTGCTTCTACAGTAATGAATTTAGAAATGCAGCTTTTCAGAAAGTGTATAGTATGGTAAAGCCATTTCCAAGAAGTTTTGTCTCTAAAGTCATCTCCTTTGAAGCATCATTCTTTGTCCTGGATGAACATTAGAAGTTTTGTTCCACTCTGTATTGCAGTGTTTCTGTACAGGAGTTGCAATAAAAGTTACCAGGGATTTTCAGACTTTCTGATGCCATAGAGCAGGGGTTTTCAAACTGTGGGTCACAGAGTGGGACAAGGTGGGTCGCACAAAGTCACTTGGCTGCAGCTAAATTTGCGTTTCAATGACACACACTCACACAGTTCAGTCTAGGGCTGCACGATATACCAACATTAATTATGAATTGCAGTATTTTTAGTGAGATTTTTGAATCGCAATTAAGTTGTTCGAAAAACCTACTTTTTCGATCTCGTCCTAGAAGGTTTGTCTTATTCTCACCGAAAGTAGCTCAGATCATCTTCAGACCATGCTGGCAAAAAGTTATGGAATTCAAGTTGATTAGACTTGCAAGAATGGACCTCAGGATGTATCTCTGCAACGGTTTGGTGTATTGAGACCAAATTTGGTGTGTGGTATAACAAGCATGACTTGAGACTACCTGCAGTGTTTTGGCACTGTGCCCCCTAGTGGTCAGGAGATATGAAAAATGCATATTTTTGCTTATAACTTCTGAATGGTTTGGCCAAAAATCACAAAACTTTAGATTCTAACTTTAGATACTCTTTAGATTAGGTGCATCATGCCAAGTCGAATGAGACCCAATTTTCCCACGTCAGCCATTTTGGGCATTGGCCATTTTGAATTTTGTAGTACAATGGTACATTTTAGAAGCGCATTGACATATCGTTACAAAACTTGGTATGGGTCATCAACACAATGCCCTGAAGGAACCTGAGAAGTTTCGAGCCAGCGCCATAATATCTTAGAAACCGTTACTCCGATCCCCACGAAACCACCGTAGGAAATTCGGAAACATAGTGTGCCCGCTATACACTAATGCCCAATTGCCAAAAATTTGATAAAAAGTGGCAAACAAAGTCAACCATCATTCATTATTTCTCTTCTCTTATATTAAAATGTTTATAACTCCAAAACAAAATGAGATATTTTCACCAAATTTGACACACATATGTATAGGCACACTCTAAGGACACATAAACAGTTTGGTGGGATTGTGCCTCTTGGTGGCACTATAATTGAACAAAACATTGCCATTGAATACAATAGATTATTATGATATAAAATGCTATATTTATGAATGCATTGGTGTATCATTATGAAACTTTGTATGTACCATCGAGACCATGACCTGAAAGTACTCAAAAGGTTTTGAAACAGTTTTGCCACCTTGTGGTCAAAAGTTGTAATGACATTTCAAATAAATGCTAATAGCTTTCTGTGAATTTTGCCTATTGTAATGAGACTGGTATTAATATATTCCTCGGGTCATGCTGAGAACAGTGATGCCAATGTTTCCACAGTCAGCCAAACTTCATGTCCGCCATTTTGATTGTCTTTAAAAACCTACTTTTTCGAACTCCTCCTAGACTGTTGGTATGATTTTCACCAAAATTGAATCATATCATCTTCAGACCATGCTGACAAAAAGTTATGGATTTTGTGTTGATACAGCAACGAATTTAAGGCATGATGCCAAAATGACACTTGAGGCTGTATCTCTGCAGTGCTTTGGCATATTGACACCAAACTTTGTGTGTGCCGTTGAACACAATTCAACTCCCACAGAACACACCACATCGATTTGTTAACAGCAACACCTATTGGTCAAACGTGATAAGCCATTAAATCATGTTACTAGAGGGTTGTATTTATGGTTTTTCAGCCATTTTGACTAAAACCATCCTAAAATGGCTTCAATTACTAATTTCTGCAGTTCTGCAATTGCTGTTTGCAGCTATATTATTATTATTATTATTATTATTATTATTATAGGGAATTAATTTTTTTTAAAAATAACGTTATTAACCAGTATTTTTTCTAGGCAAACCGGTTTCGGAACAATAATTATGCAAAGGAACGCAGGAACAGAAACGTTAAAATATTGATTCTGCTTGGAGTGAACCGATTGGATTTTTTTTTTTTCATTTTCAAGCCCTGATTAGGACAACCCACCTACTAGTCGATTTTGAAAATCTGTATTTTTGTACATCCTTTAAAAAAAAAATATGGGCCTCTTATGAAGACTTCACCTCCCCCACCTATACAAACATAAAGGTGCTCTTCAAGTGATTTATGACTTTTCAGATTGGACAAGGGCCACCTGTGCTATATTTAGTCCAATAATAATAATAATAATAATAAAAGGCCAATAGTGGAGAAGATGTGTCACTAAGCACGGAGGCTGTGTTAAAGCCTTTTTGTTTTGATAGTTATCTTGTCAGCAGGTTTAAGTGTTATGTACTAGTGTTCTCACTTCAGGACATTTATGATTATTATTATGTGGATTTTTTTAAGTGTAAGCCTGTCATTTTATTCTTTTAAAGAAAATGAATGCCAAAGTAAATACTCAGAATAAATGTATTTAGACAGTTATGCCAAACGACATCAAAAATGAATTGCAATGAGTGCAGTTTGAATCAAATCTAGGTTCTTAACCAGTGCTTAGCTCAGTGTGGAGTGTGGAAGCAGGTTACATTATTTCAAGTTTCATTTTCTTACAAGCACTTTTATATAGAGTTCAATTTATGTGCAGATTGCCATATAATGAATGCTTTTTTGCTATGCCAGGCAAAGAACCCTGTAACATCATATTGCTTTACAAGGAACTTTCAGGAAACACAATGGTCCTTCCCCCATATTGAGTTGAAGCCCCTCGGATTGAACATTCTTTCTAGGTCAATGTGATGAAAATGATCGGTGAAATTTGAGTTGTTTGAGCTGAGAGAGCAACCAGTGTTGATGGATCTTTTGCGCACCAGAGAATTGGCTCACGTCCTCTCCTTCCTCATGAGTACAGATTAACCATCTGCCAGCTTCTCACTGTTAAACTCTCTCCACTTTAAGTGGAATAGATTTTCCTCTTCACATGACTACTCAAGTGGTCAGTGTGCAGAAAACGCACCTCTCATTTCAGTCTCTTTCATTGAGTTCAGTCACCTGTGTGTGTGGTGTGGAGTGCCAGTAGAGCTGCAGATAGAGCTTCCTTTTATCTCTCTTACTTTCTGTTGCTCCTGAAACCCTTGCTTCATTTAAGGAGATTGGGTTATGTAACCCTAAGTTAATTTTAGCTATGTTGTAGAGTTTGGCTTTGAACTAAACTGCACAAGCATTTAAAGTAGTTCCACAGAAAAGGACCAGCAACCTTGTGTCTGTAACTGAGATGATGCTTTGTTATCGGTTCGAGATAATAACTTTACTTACTGTTGGTTGCTTAGACAAGGATGCTGTCAAGAAATATGCAGATATATGCTATATAAACAAAAGTATGTAGACCAGCAGAAACGATTTACATTACAAGGAAGCTGGTCCTCCCTAACAGTTTCCTTTTCAGTAAACACACCAGCCTTTTAAAGCAATTCTTTAGGACTGTAAGGAACAGAAAAGCCTCTCTCCATACATTTGCTACAAAGTTGGCAGCACACAGTTCTCTAAATGTCATTGGTATGCAGTACATATTTTCGAAATTGCTACATAAATGACTAGTTGGTAAGCTCCCTGAACTGTGCTTTTTCATAAGACAGTCACATTTAAATGGTAAACACATTGAATTCCTTATTATTTGTATCAGTGTAATATGATTGTAGCAATGAAAATGACTCAATAGCTTGGCTGACCTTTCCTTCACAGAGTTCTTCAAATCACTGTCATTTTAACAATAGAGCGATTGGTTCACCATCTTTATAATCGTCTCCTCTCTTTTTGTTTTACAGCCTCAGACAACAGTCAAAGGTTTCAGGAAACATGTTTTGCATTTGCATTAACGCCTCAGCAAGTTCAACAGATCAGCAGTTCAATGTAAGTGTGTGTGTGGGGGGGGGTATTAAATTACATAGTTTGACAAGGTAACATGGTTCAAGTGCTTGAAATACCCTAACTAATTTTGAGCTTGTAATAAATTTGAATTAAAAAAGCTATTTCAGCCAGAACTGAATTTAAAACGTCTGTTTAGCAGTTTATCTTGTCTTTTTAGATATCTTCCATAGCAGACAATAGTGCTAATCAAACGTGTCCAAGCGAGCGATCCTGTAGAATGTCTGGTATGCTTTTCTCTCCTACGCTCTATCACACATTCCTTTACTCCCACCCTCTTGTCTCGACAGGGACATCTCTGGGACCAAATGTGACTTCACCGTGCAAGTACAGCTAAGGTATGATAAGACAACAGTTTCCCACAAAAGATCCTCAGTGCTCAGCTGGACTTGAAACATGCAGCACAATAAATAAGTTTTTTTGCTTGCCACCATTTGTTTAATATTTTGTGTTATCACAAAATCTTATGATAATTTAAAACTTAATTTTTATCATATAAAATAGCAAATTCTTTTAAAGATATTTAAAGTGTTGTTTGGTTGAATAATGTGTATTTGAATGTGTTGTCTATTTTCTGATTTCCTGTGTTGAGGCTAACTTACCCCCATTTTCGTAGCTTTCTTTTGTTTGGGTTATTGAGCGAGTCTTGGAATTCTTTCCCACACATTCCTAAAGGAATCTCAACACATATTTTTCAGGTTTTGCTTATCAGAGACAAGTTGTCCTCAGGAAGATCATTTCCCACCCAACCTTTGTGTGAAAGTGAATGGAAAACCCTGTAACCTCCCTGTGAGTCTGGCTTTATTTTTGGTCACAAATCACCAGGAATCTTTCAGTACATCTGCGAATGACAGACAAATTGTTTGAAACAATGATAAACGATATACTCATATTTATGGTGTAAGGAACATATTTCATTACTTTTTGCTCAGTTTCACGAGTCAACGCAAACGTGTTTGGCTTTTAAAGGTTTTCAACATCAGCCTTTTCCTCAGCTTCTTTGACTATTATAGCAAAACATATTTCAGATACAAATATTTATCTGTAGTTTATTGTTTTATGTGCTTAACTTTGCTTGACTTTTTATGGTTGTCCTCAGGGATATCTTCCCCCAACCAAAAATGGAGTGGAGCCAAAGCGGCCGAGCAGACCCATCAACATTACCTCCCTGGTTAGGTTGTCTACAACAGTTCCCAACACCATTGTTGTGTCATGGACATCAGAAATCGGAAGGGTAATGAACGCAAATCTGTTTGAAATCTATTTCTTGATGGATTTAAAAATTGAAAACCATCTTCAGATTGTGTTTTTAATACTGTGCTGTCCATACAGAGTTACTCCATGGCAGTGTACCTGGTCCGACAGCAGTCCTCCTCAGTTTTGCTACAGAGACTACGGTCAAAAGGCATTAGAAACCCAGACCACTCAAGAGCACTCAGTAAGTTAACTCTAGACTTATCACAGTTGGATTGAGCCTTTATATAGCTGAATGTCTTCCACTTTAAGTATTTTGGAACATTTTCGCTATTTAGTTTAATTGAGCAATTAAGTGATTATCAAAATAAAATGTTTTTCCAAAAGCTTGTAAAGTTACAATGCTTGCTTGAGCTACCTGTTAGCAGTGTGTGGATATGATGGGAGATATTCAGTGTTGTGAATCAAGTGATGTGATTGATTCCATGTTTTGTGTTTACTCTTTAGTCAAAGAAAAGCTTACCGCTGACCCTGACAGTGAAATTGCCACCACCAGTCTGCGAGTCTCCTTGCTCTGTCCGGTGTGTAATGGACCCTCAACCCTGAATAAAGATTTTATTCTCTTCAAAGTGTTCTGTTAAACATTTTAATGTTCCTTCCGATTGAGTTGCATTAATGATTTTGTCAGAAAAATGAAACTCTTTTTCTTTTCACCAAGGCCACTGAGCCCGGCTTATCACTCTCTCACTTTTCATATTGTGTTCTTTGTCAGTTTAATAATTTTAAGCAATGGAGAATAAACCACAAGCTAGCAGTTTAGAAATGATATACTACTGTATAATCATCATTCAATTATAAAATTTGAGAGCAGTATGTGGCCATATAATGTATGGTGACGTGTCCATCTGTGTGTAAATGAACAGCTCGGAAAGATGCGGCTGACGATTCCCTGTCGAGCGCTCACCTGCTCGCACCTGCAGTGCTTTGATGCTACGCTCTACATCCTAATGAATGAGAAGAAACCCACCTGGGTGTGTCCGGTGTGCGACAAGAAAGCCCCATATGAGCATCTAATTATTGACGGGTCAGTGCTGCTCTCACCTTTTATACCTGTGATTGTGGGCCATCTTAAATCTACAATCACTTCTGTAATTGTTTTTTGTTCTTATCTTGATCTGTATTTTCTTTCTTTCTTACTTCACACTTCAATTCATTTCAATTCACGATCAATTTAACGCATCGTTTTTCTTTAAAAAAAAAACTACTTTTGAACGTTAGTGTATGCTTGCAAATTTGGAAAAGTCTTGGGAAAGTTGTGTGTTGTGTGTCTTTTTTTTTTTTTTTTTTTTTTTTTTTTAATGTATGTTTGTTTCTGTATAGGTTGTTCATGGAGATCCTGAACAGTTGTGTGGACTGTGATGAGATCCAGTTTAAAGAAGATGGTAGTTGGGCTCCTATGAGATCCAAGAAGGTGGTACAGGAAGTGTCAGCCTCGTCAAATGGCATTGAAGGTATTACAACAGAGACTGTTATATTTGTAAGGAGTTATGGAGACAATAGACAAATTAAAGTAAAAATTTGTACACTGGGGTGTAACGGTTCACAAAATTCACGCTTCGGTTCGATACAACACTTGGTGTCATGGTTCGGTTTGGTACAGGGGTATATTGGTTACGTCACAATGTTGGAAATATTTCTGTTTAAAACCATGAAGGAGAGCCAATGGATATATCGCACACACAAGCAATGTGCAAACTTTGCGCAAGAGTTATGCTGGTGAATGTCTTAAGCTCAGTCAATTCACTATACAGAAAGAAAAAATGGACTGACAGGGTAATGATGGAGCTTTCAGCATCTGACACCGCATATTCTCTCAGAGATCTACTTCAACATATGCTGATAATGGTATATAGCTTACTGTTTTCATTTATTCCCTTAATGTTTCTAATATGTGACCCTGGACCACAAAACCAGTCATAAGGGTAAATTTTTTCAAAATTGAGATTTATACATCATCTGACAGCTGAATAAATAATCTTTCCATTGATGTATGGTTCATTAGGATCGGACAGTATTTGGCCGAGATACAACTATTTGAAGATCTGGAATCTGAGGGTGCAAAAAAAATCAAAATATTGAGAAAATCTTAGTTCTTAGCATTGCATGTTACTAATCAAAATTAAGTTTTAATATATTTACAGTAGGAAAGTTATAAAATATCTTCATGGAACAGGATCTTTACTTAATATCCTAATGATTTTCGGCATAAAATAAAAAGCAATAATTTTGTCCCATACAATGTTTTTTTGGCTATTGCTACAGATATACCCCAGCAACTTAAGACTGGTTTTGTGCTCCAGGGTCATAGTGGGGAAAAAAATGAGAGGAAACCTGTTTTGTTGTTTTTGAAAGTCAGTGCTTGAAATAAAAGCTTTTTATTTAATTGATTTTTATTGATGACTTTTGATTATTGGTGATAATATTTCAATTGTAGGCCTATAATTCATTGTATAATAGACCTGTTTTAAAATACTTTCTTTTTTAAACATTTTAATTGAGGAGTAAATAGCCTAATATTTTGTTATCTTCGCAGCACGTCATTTATTTGGTAATTATTGCGGGGCAATTTAATTGTACTTTTAATCTAATAATAAAAGTAACTTCATAATAGGCCTAATAAAAAATAAGAATGTAACAGGCCTACATTAATTGCCAAATGCCAAATATCTTAATATTGCCAACAATTGATGTTTTTGACAGTATCTCTTGCTAATGTTGATACAAGATCATCGTCATTCGATGCAACCCAGCAAAGGGGAGGTTATCGCTGGGCCTTTTGCAGTGTGTTTCCTGCGTGCCTGTCTTCTAACAATACGCCACTGGGCAGACAGCACGTTGCCCGTTACGTCATTTGGCCTGCCTTGTTGAGCGCAGTGGCACTGAGAACATTATATTTCACACACATTAAGCTCTTTTATTTTTCAAATGTAATAGGACTAGTCCAATGAATCGAATCGTTCAGTTTGTAAAGCCTCGTACCGAATGGTTCAGTACGAATACGTGTATCGTTACACCCCTAATTTGCAAGGTACATTATTAAACATAGTAAGTACATAGTGATTCAAGGAGGTCTGTTTTTTATGCTTCTCTCTTGGACTCGTGTCGGTCAGTAATGTCAGACCACAGAAACAGTTCGTCCCACAGCAGTAGCAATAAGAAAGTGGAGGTGATTGACCTGACGCTGGACAGCTCCTCAGAGGAGGAAGATAATGACGAGCCTCCACCTAAAAGAGCCTGTCCATCTCTATCACCAACCTCCCCGCCTGTCAACAAAGGGTGATTACTTTTCCTTTATTTTGAACAGTATATCTATTGTTTTAACATTTAAAACCCAACAAATGTTTTTGTAAAATGCTTTAAAAAGTATATTTGTTAATGGTTTTTTATAAATGCCAGTTTGATTTATATTTTTTGTTGAATAAATTCACATGTTCAAGTGTGGTTTTATAATTGTTTTAATGATATTTGGAGCCATTGTATTTGTTACTTAAAATATTATTTTAATATCTGACTAGCTTTCCTAATTATTTTGTTATATTTTGCTGCAGAGTGTTAAATCTGCATCATCAGGCGTCTCCACTGGCACGAGCTCCCAGCATGCCAGCAATGGAGACAAACTACATCCCTCCCCCTCCTCCTCTCCTCCAGGACTACCGTCACTATTACCACACACCCAATGACCTCTCAGGTGCTGTCATAATTTCAGTAATAAAATATTTTATGTATTATTTGTGCTCATTTGCCTGCGTTGTCACTACTATTCAAAAGTTTGGGGTCTGTAACATTTTGAAAGAATTTGACATTTCTTTTATGCTTCCAAATCGGCTTTTTAAAATCACAAATACAGTAAAAACAGTATTTTGAAATAGCATTACTATTTTAATATACATTAAGATGAAATATATTTCTGTGATAGCAGAAATCATTCTAATATGCTGATTTGGTGCTCGAAAAACATTTCTTATTGTCAGTGTTGAAAACAGTTGTGCTCCTTAATATTATTGTGAAACCTGTGATAACTTTTTTTTTTTTTTCAGGATTCTTTTAATAGAAAGTTCAGAAGAACAGCATGTATTTGAAATGGAAATCTTTTGGAAAGGCTTTATTCCACTTTTGATAAATTTAATGCATGCTTGCTAAAAAAAAGTGTGTATTTCTTTTTTAAAAATGACTAACCCCAAACTTTTGAAGGATAGTGTAGTTGTCACTTATTGTAATCCATTATTTGCTTTGCATAATTTAAACATATTATTGGTTCATGTAATCTTTGTATATTAAATCTAGGATTTCAGAGTTTAAGGATTTAGAAAATTTGTTGTAATTAAAAATTTAAATTTTTGCTAAATTTATGCCAAACAACTCCTTTTCTTCTACAGATTTGAATTTCTTCTCATTTTTACAAGGGGACAATCACCAGGTAGGTTCACTCTCTGATACAGCAGCTAGAGGGCAGCATTGTGCTCAAACAAACGTTTAACCACTGGTGCCAAACTAGATGGATAAGATGCACTAGGGCCTATATCTGACTGAGAGATAACATTTTTAATTAAACATCTGCATAGCCTTAAGCTGTTCATCTCTACTTCTCCGCAGCATTATAACATGGTCATGGCCGCTGCTGCCGCAGCCTCGGCTTCTGCATCAGCGTCAGAAGACCACGAGCTGCTGCTGAACCGCTTCATGCCCTACAGTTCCTCTCAGCTCTTCTTGGAGCAGTCTGGGACGCCGGTGAGCAGCTCACTAGTGCCAGCCAATGGCAGCGGGGGCAGCAGCAGCGGAAGCAGCAGCAGTCTGGTGTCCTCCAGCAGTCTGAGAGACAGCCACCCACACAGCAATGTGTCCCGCTCGCGCTCGGACGCCGCTGCATCCGTAATATACGGTGCCATACCTGACGTCATTTCACTGGACTGACCACGCCGGGGTCCCGTAAATGGACAAGCCTTTATCAAAAACAACAGGAGGACGCAGAAAGAGCTTTGTGCACTCGTGATCAGATTTAGATGTGAATAGGATGGAAGGTGGGGAGAAAAAAAAAAGAGAACAAAGACTTTTGTAAAGAGAAGAATAAAATTGCTGTGTACAGAGAAGAAAAATCTATTTTCAGTTTTACTTTTGTATATAAACAATAGGACGCTGCCTACCCAGTGAGTGACTTCAGTTGGTATTTTCTCCATGGATACTGAAGACGTTTTTCACTGCTCTGTGTGTTGTTCCTTGATTATCTTATTCTGTACCTTTTATACTTTTCGCTATTTTATTTCACTTCAAAAATAATTATTTCAGTCAAAGTAATAGAATGGCAGTCATCGTTATGATTTTATTTTCTAAGACACTTTCCCTCAGCCATTGTTTGATCAGCGAGGGAACATCAAGTTATTTAATGCCATTATCCTGTGCAGGTAATTTATTATTGCTTTTAAGTTATGTAGGATGTATGCTGTACAGAAGCATTCCCTTATGCCAATACAGAATCTAGCCACGACATGCTTGAAGAGTCGACAGAGGTCATGTCTTATTCCAGTTGCACATTCTTTCTCATCCATCACCACATTAAGTATGTAAGAAGTGGAGTTTGGTTTCAGTGCCCAGATTTGCTGGTTAGTACCTGAGGTAAACTCTTGTACTTTTTTGATGTTGTTTGTCTGAACTAAACCTCAAAAGAAGAGGTGTGGTTCGCAAAAACAGCGCTGAGGGTATCAGACGCTATAGCATACCTCATTTAGTTTGTTACAGATATGACAGAAAAATAACCAGAACGATGTTGCAGTAGCCGTAGTGCAGATGTTAATTATTTCCTCAAAACGGGAACCTTACAGAAGTGTAATATCCCTTGCCAGCAGACCTTAGGATCCAAATTTGGTACCAAGATTCCAGCTATCGAACACCAGTTGACAGCTTTGTGTAAAAATGGCTGAACGCACTTGCCATTTCCATTTGGTGTCTCCTCCAGTGAATGTCGTTATTCCATTTTAAACGCCATGTATGAAATGTCATTTTCTCAAGGTCTGTGTGGTTTGGGCTTCAGGTGGGCTACAATTTATAGATTTTGAAAGTGTGCTTGGAAGGTGACCTTAATGCAACATAATCTGTGCTGTCTGTTTTCGTCTGTTTAAAATTGAATTTATTTATTTTATCTATATATTATATTTTTACTATTTGTTTGATCACGCATTACTTTCATGCATTTATTTTGTAATTATTTCAAGAGCTCTTAACACTTGCTTTGCATTGTACAAGTAGCTAATTATGTGTCCTTGTCTCTCTTTCTCTCATATTTGTACTATATGAGACATCTGAGGCACTAATTCCACAATCATACTTGCTGTGTCACATTCAACTTTGGTTGAAATTAAACAGGATAAAAGCCAGCTGCGTGTGCTCATCCTCTGGCTGCATTGTAATGTGACAGCTGTTTGTCATTGATTCTCATGCATTAAAAAAAAAGGTTGTGGAACAGCTAATGTTAGGCCTGGATTAGCACAATTTTAATCTTTTGATGACAGCCAGTACACAAAAGAGTCCACTAACCTTTCTAAATGAGTGATTTTTGTCTTCAGTGTTGCAAATTAACAATTGGATTGATGAACCCATGCTTGTTTAATTTATATATTTTTACCTTTGCACTGAGTTACCTGATAGCACACAAAATTAAGACCACCGTCATTCTACACAAATCGCCCATTCGACATTGCACTGAAATCATACATTTCATGTGCCCACTGATCCGCTACGTCCTTGAATTATACCACTAGACAGTCAGTCTGTTATAGCTGTACCAGAAACTGGCAAGTATGAACTCTCTGCCTTAAGTTCTTCTCTTACTGTATGGTACGCTATGAGAGAAATCATTATGTACAGGAAACCAATACCAGTTTGTACAAAATATTATATGAATTATTTATTATTTGAATTGGGATACATTGTTTACTTAATGAATGTTACTTGTTTATGTAGAGAGCGGTTTAGCTGTAATAAAACAAATACATTAAAATCTTTTCTATTTCTGTCTTATCTGTATTTTGGTCTTTTTGTTTGACCTCTGGTTGCAGAAAGAAGGTTACTTTCTATGCTTTTTTCAGGGTGTAATGAAATCTAACAATGAGATTATAAAAATCACTATCACAGAAATTAAAAATACCCTAGGTTTAAAAAAGAAGGATAAAATTTAATAAAATGACTTTTCACTTGGGACTCACTTTTCACGCTGGTAGTTAAATCGGTAGATTTTCTTGATTAATTTAATATTAAGGGGCCAAGCACCGAAGTAGGTACTTATTGTACCCGTTGGTCTGTGGCCAGGAAAGTTATGAAATTTGGCACACTGATAGAGGACAGTCTCATCATTAACCACAGCAAATTTGGTGTCTCTAACTCAAACTCTCTAGCGCCACCACTTGTGCAAATTTTCACTCATATTTATGCTAATAACTTTTGAACCATAAGGTCTAGTTTTTCTTCTGAATCCTTGGCTCATGCCAAAATTAAAAATTTGTAAGGTCAAGATTTTTTATTGCAATTTTTTAATAGTTTGAAAAAACTAATTTTTTTAAACCCGTCCTAGATGGTTTAACTGATTTTCACCAAATTTGTCTCAGATCATCTTCAGACCATGCTGGCAAAAAGTTATGGAATTCAAGTTGATCCGTCAAACCGTTCTCGAATAACACATGAATGATTTTGACAAAAATGAATGTGAGGCTATATCTCCACAAAGGTTTAGCATATTGAGACCAAACTTGGTGTGTTATAATAACCATAGTCTTGTGTAGCCAGACCTTAAGACTGACTGCTGAAGGTCTGGAATCCATGGCAGCTTTCATTGGCCAAGGCCCGCCCATAAGCTGTTTGACCGACATGTCAAACAACCAATCACAGTTTGTTTCGTTTCGGGGCGTGGAAATGTCGCCACAATAACAGGCCGGCGTGTAAAATGAATTTTAAAGATTATGTGCCGCAAACTTTAAATATTTCATATATTTTTGAAAATCCAGCGTTAAGTTGATCCTGATAAGCGCTCTTCGACATAATTGTAAACATGACGGCTTTCTTCTTTTGTGAGAGGGTTTGGCGTCATGGCATCTTTGTTTGCAGGCGGAACGTTAAAGAACGCGACACACACATCTCCCAGAAATCCTGTAGAATTCAACCAATCTGATGACGCCTTCGAAACTCCTGAAGTGTTTCCACTTTTGTGTGACATATTAATCAGATGTTTAGCCAACGTTCCCGAGGGCGTGACGTCTGAGGCTGAGACTATAATAACCATGACCTGAGGCTATCTGCACAGTTTCAGTGCAGTGCCACCTAGTGGTCAGGAGAAATGAAAAATGGCTATTTTTGCTAGTAACTTCTGAATGGTTTGGATAAAAATTTCGCCATAGTCTGCCAAACTTCCTGTCCACCATTTTTTGAAAACCTACTTTTTCAAACTCTTCCTAGACCGTTGGTCCAATTTTCACCAAATTTGACTCCAATCATCTTCAGACCATGCTGGCAAAAAGTTAAGGATTTTGTGTTGATATACAAAACGGTTATTGTTTAACGCATCAACGACTTTGCTGGAATGATGCCAAATTGCATCTGAGGCTGTATATCTATAAATTTTTGACATATTGACACCAAACTTGTGCCATTGTCACCATACACTGACCACACCATACAGTACTGCCGCTCCCTATATGCAGAGTACGCAGTTTGCATAGGGCACCAACTCCCGGGGGGGGCACCATCCCAGTTGCTCATTAATTCATGTTTTAATTATCATATGATGAACTCATTGATGACTTCGCCTCCAGAAATAGCAGTGTGCCTTTGTAAATTTTGAAATTTGGAATGCTCCAGCAGATGACGTACATCAGTGTTGATTTTCGGAGTGTCTATTTACACTAAGTGCAAATAGGCCATCTTGTTGGCAGAAGCTATTTACATTAACTCTGCCCACCTACGTGTGAAAGACTATTAGCAAGTTACAGCTTCAGTGGTATAGATCGTCCCAAGTTCGACTTTGCCTATTGAACTTTTTTCTCTCCCTTTTCAAATCTAGTATCGCATCGGAAAGGCATTTATTTTTAATAAAAAACAAAAAAAAAAAATAAAAACATAAAAATAAATATCGGGTAGGCTTAGGCAGCACAAACAAATAATCAATACATTCCCAAAGATAAATTTAAAATTTCTGACCCACGCACACAACCCCACCCCCACCCCCCGGAAACCCCGACCCCAACCACTAAAAAAATTCTGAAAATGCTGATTTTTTAAAACTTTACTATAATATAACATAAGATAAATAATGATAAGTATTAACATAAATAAGTAGTAAATAAATTCTGATAATAAATAAATGGAGATGTTAAAGAACCTAGGTATTTTATGAGTGAATCTGTTAAAATAGCCTACTGAAGAGACCAGACATGAGCTACTCCCACAACTATGCCTACAGTGACAAGTACTTAGTACAACAAATAGAAATATGAGCAATGTGAAATGGCTAAAATAGTCTAACAGACAACAAAGGCAACAAAATAAAGGCTACATTTTGAAATTTATTTGTACATGTTAGCCAGCTAGCTAGCTAGTTAGTCTAATTAACATAAATTCAATTTTGTGAATATGTACAGTGGAAAATGACATACTTATTTCATTTTATGAATGCTAGATTATAGTCCTAGTCAGGGTCTTTTTCAAAAGACATTTACACACTTTTTGGTGAATTAAAAGAAAGCTGTAATGTAACTGATATTAAAATAACATTACAGAAGCTTTCATTTATTTTAAAGAAAATAAAGTAAAATTAAATAAGCAGTTAACTCAAGCAAAAATGTTCCACAGTGTCAGTGTTGCCAGTTAAGATGTTCTAAAAAGGCTATTTCAAAATACTGCATTAACATCACAGGTTAATACACAGTCGTTAACTTGTTATTTTTATCTCCATATTAATATTCTCCTCTTCTTTGCGTTGTTTCCTGCCTTGTGCACCTGATAATTTTCTTTTTTCACTAAATTTTTTAGAAATTGTACTTTAAGAGCACATAAATGGCAAAACTATTTGAACTGTGTGCACCATGCATAATTAATGCATTATGATGATGTATTATAATTACGTCATGAAGCAAAAATGTTGTCAAATCTTAGGATTTTTCGTTGATGTCAATTTTATTTTATTCTAACATTATTTTAATCAGTTTGATGATCGATCAGTACTAAAATTATGTTAACTGTCAGAAATTATTTTGCTTAATATATGGGTGTAGGAGCGCATGATGGTCACAAGAGGAGTACACTTCCGACCAAAAAAAAAAAACTTTCCTGCGGTGCCCCCCAGTCATTCTGCGCCCTAGACAACTGCCTATGTCGCCTATGCCATGGGCCAGCCCTGAGGTTAGGGTATGTGTAGGGAGGGCTTTAATGTCCCAATAAGGTGGCATCCATTTTTTTATTTGAATTAAAATGATCAGTTATTATCGCATACTGTTTTATAATTTACTACAATATTGAGATGCAGATAATTGCCACTATTTGAATTAAGTAGTATAAATAGCATTTTATCATAGTGTAAATGGAATCTATAGCTAGCCTATTTGCATTTGGTGTAAATAGAATATATCGCTAAGAAAATAAGCTGCTATTGATTATTTATTAAATTTAGTATTTATTTTGATAATATTTAATATTTTAAAATTATTTATTTAATGTGTGTAATTTTTTTTTCTTTTTTTTTTTTGCTGCAATTGTAATAGTATTTATTTACTTTTATGTTTTATTAAAGTAATATTTTGACCCCTATACAGTGGAGAAAATATTTATTTGATCCCCTGCTGATTTTTTAAGTTTGTCCACTTACAAAGAAATGAAGGGTCTGTAATTTTTATGGTAGGTTTATTTTAGTTTATCTTAATGTCAGCTCATTAGTCAGCTCATTAGGTGTGTAAGACACCTGTCCACACAATCTGTATCTTCCATTCCAACCTCTCCCACCACCATGGGCAAGACCAAAGAGCTTTCAAAGGATGTCAGAGACAAGATTGTAGATCTGCACACGGCTTGAAAGGGCTACAAAACCATCAGCAAGAAGCTTGGTGAGAAGGAGACAACTGTTGGTGCGATTATTTGGAAATGGAAGAAATACAAAACAACCTTCAATCGGCCTCGGTCTGGAGCTCCGTGCAAGATCTCGCCTCATGGGGTAAGGATGGTCATGAGAAAGGTCAAGGATCAGACCCAAACTACACGGGAGGAGCTTGTTAATGATCTTAAGGCAGTTGGGACTACAGTCACCAAGCAAACCATTGGTAACACACTACGTCGCAGTGGACTGAAATCCTGCAGCGCCTGCAAGGTCCCCCTGCTCAAGAAGGCACATGTACAGGCCCATTTAAAGTTTGCCAAAGAACATCTAAATGATTCAGAGAAGGCTTGGGAGAAAGTGCTGTGGTCAGATGAGACGAAAATTGAGCTCTTTGGCATTAACTCAACTCGCCGTGTTTGGAGGGAGAGAAATGCTGACTATGACCCCAAGAACACCATCCCTACAGTCAAGCACGGAGATGGAAACATTATGCTTTGGGGCTGTTTTTCTGCAAAGGGTACAGGACGACTTCACTGCACTGAGGGGCAAATGGATGGAGCCATGTACTGTAAAATCTTGGACGAGAACCTCCTTCCCTCAGCCAGAACACTGAAGATGGGTCATGGATGGGTCTTCCAGCATGACAATGACCCGAAACATACCACCAAGGCAACAAAGGAGTGGCTCAAGAAGAAGCACATTAAGGTCATGGAGTGGCCTATAGCCAGTCTCCAGACCTCAATCCTATAGAAAATCTGTGGAGGGAACTGAAACTTCGAGTTGCCAAACGACAGCCAAAAAACCTTAAGGATTAAGAGAGAATCTGTAAAGAGGAGTGGATCAAAATCCCTCCTGGGAAGTGTGCAAACCTGGTGACCAACTACAAAAAAACCTCTTACTTCTGTGCTTGCCAACAAGGGTTTCTGCACCAAGTACTAAGTCAGGTTTTGCTTAAAGGGTTAGTTCACCGAAAAATTAAAATTATGTCACTAATGACTCACCATCATGTCGTTCCAAACCGTAAGACCTCCGTTCATCTTCGGAACACAGTTTAAGATATTTAAGATTTAGTCCGAGAGCTTTCTGACCCTCCATTAAAAATGCATGTAAGGTATACTGTCCATCAGGGGCGGCGTTAGGGGTGGGCTAAGGGGGCTGGAGCCCCGAATGTTTTCAGCAAAGCCCCGAATGTTTTTATTACCACCATGCCATCAATGAATTTTCATGCCCAATAAAGTAATTTATATTAGAATTTAAATAAATAAATAAATAAATATCTCTCGACTCTCACGTCTACAGTGTCTGTCAATTTACGCGTTGTCATTCACACCCGACAAAAACCGCCCACTAAGTCTAGTGCTTCTGACTGACATGTAAACTGGCCAACCATCTATGAGCGTCTGTACGATCCAGCCAATGATATGAGATCTTTTGGAGCCAGGCGTGTAGTATTTTACTAGATCAATTTATTTGAAAGTTAAAATGGATATTTCAAAATTCTTCAAAAAAAAAAAAAAAAATAAAGGAAGTAAAACACCCCCAACCAGCACTTGAACGCCAAGATACAACAGCTTCAGGTATCTGTAACTTTTAATCATAGTATTATATTTCTTTTTCGGTTTTAAATTGTGTCTGATTTAACGTTACATGCTGAACATCTAACAGTTAACGGTTGCGCAGCACAGTCTATAGGACACACACACAGAGCGGTTATAATGTTTGGTTAGCAAGGTCTGTGGCAGACTTTTCGTGTCAGGGCAACAATTCAATAAACAAGAATAATAAAAAAAGACATATATCGCAAAGGAAATGGTTCCAAACAAAGCATGTTGTTGTGCTCTGCAGCAACACACAGCGGTGTTTACTGAATAAATTTGCGTGAGTAAATGATTCACTGACCCATTCTTAAAACAGTTGCTTACTTTTTTTTCTGAATGAATCATCTGTTTCGAACGAATCCATTGATTAAATGACTGACCGACGCACACATTAAGGCAGTGGCTTAATGAAATCAAGACGATACACTCTTAAACTACCACCATCAATGCAATAAAGTGTTCAGACCGAAACGGGATGGAGGGAGGCACATAAAACCACTTTACAGTAAAGTGGTATTTGTTATCATTAGTTACTTCATTACCAATAAACTAAGATTTTTTTTTTATTGCATTCATTCATATTTGTAAATCTTTTTTTTTTTTTTTTTTTTATCAAAATACAATTGTTCATTACAAAGAATTTATAATTTTCAGACCATATGGACACTAACTAATGTTAACAAACACAATTTTACTGTAAAGCATTATAACAAAAAGAAAATTCAAAGCAAATGAAAAAGGCAAATACGCAAAGTAGAGAAGTGGGCACACTTTAAGAGGAGAATAGTATAAAAGGGTATTGGTGTGGATAGAAGAAGAGAAAGGAGTGGAGAGAGGCAAGGAGAGCCCAAAAGGAGAGCTGTTATGATGAGAAGAAGAAAAACAATTGAGAAAAGAGGAAAGCAGGCAACAGCAAAGTTAGGACAAAACTTTATGAGGCAGCCACAGCAGAGGAATGATGCACAGACTTCAGTAGAGGGTAAGGTTTATCTGCTAGACTGAATAACTTGAATCTGTTTACTGTAATGCATAAACACAGAGATAAAGTCCTTTGTAGAGTAAGAGTATGTCAGTGCACTGCTTAATGTTTGCTTCTTATCCCTGTTCTACCAGGACGAGTGTAGCCAGTCAGGCTTGATTGGAAAAGAAAAGAAAACTGAAAGACAGAGACAAAAAAAGTGAGATAGAGACACAACATCAGCATATGTGTCTGGATACAAGGGATAAACTTTAAATAAAATGTTTTAAATTTGTTTTTTTTTATATTTTAAAAAAGGTAAATCTTTCTGATTTATTAAAATAAAAAGTCACATGGATTTTTCTGGGCTAAGCCCCGGATCTCCACTCACCCTAGAACCGCCCCTGCTGTCCATGTCTAGAAAAGTAATAAAAACATCATCAAAGTAGTCCATGTGACATCAGAGGGTCCATTAGAATTTGTTGAAGCATCGAAAATACAATTTGGTCCAAAAATAACAAAAATGACGACTTTATTCACCATTGTCTTCTCTTCCGGGTCTGTTGTGAGAGCGACTGCTGTGACAGTTGACGTACGACGCTGCTGACGTGTTATCTTTGTTATTGGGTGCACCAGAAAACACGTCAGCAGCGTCGTGAACACGCTCACAACAAACTCGGAAGAGAAGACAATGCTGAATAGGCACCTTGCTCAAGGGCACCTCAGTCGTGGTATTGCTGGCCTGAGACTCGAACCCACAACCTTAGGGTCAAACGCTCTAACCACTAGGCCACGACTTCCCCATCACCCCATCTTCCCCAAACTGCTATTTAGATATTTCTTTATTAAATATATGGAAATATATTTGATGTTTTATGAAACGTTTATGGATTAGTTTAATAATAGTTTAATAGTTTAATAATCATTCATAATGTAAATGTTCTAGAAATGATAATTAATACTGACAATGCAAAATCTTTAAGTTATCATATGTTTATTAATAGCTAACAGTATTAATTAATATTATACAAATATTTTTATAATATTAAAATTTTTATACAATTTTACACATTTTTAGAAATTAATTACCTGGTTTATTGTTGTCAAGAGAAAATGCATTAGTGCAATAGTACATTTTACAAATAATAATTACATAGAAACTCATGAATTAATGATTATTTAATGTATATTTATTTTATGTTATGTTAATTTATGTATATCAAATAAAAATATAGTTAATAAACAAAATTTTAAAGTGTATTTTTATTTAATATGCATTTATTTTATTTGAATTATTTTATTTGGAATATTTATCAGCGGTTTAAGGTGAGAAAATAATTGATTTATATCAGTTTTAAACTACACTATCACATTTTCAGCTCTTCAGAAAATAATACTAGCAATAATTATATTAAAAAATATAATTTTAAATGTGTCCACTTTTGTGCTGGTGTCTGGCAGGACATGCACTAATTTCAAATGAATGGGAATACTGTCAAAGCCATACAAGGTTAAATCATAGATTTTTATTTTCAATTCAACTTTTCAATTAAAGATAAATACACTCTAAAGCAGGGGTTCTCAACACTGGCCCTCAAGGTCCACTTTCCTTTTTTCCTTTTTCCGAGGTTTAACCTTAGTCATACTCTAGTGATCCTGAAGACCTTGATAAGCTTGTTCAGGTCTGTTTGATTAGAGCTGGAGCTAAACTGCAGGAAAGTGGACCTCGAGGGCCAGAGTTGAGAAACCCTGCTCTAAAAAAATCCGTAAAAATAGGGCAGGTGTTTTACCTGTAATTTGAATTACCCACTTATTTGAATTAATTTATTTAACAATAGGATATTTTTCTGTGATATTCTTTTATTGGTAACACTTTACAATAAGGTGTCATTTGTTAACATTAATTAATGTATTAACTAACATGAACTAACAATGAGCAATGCATTTGTTACAGTGTTTATTAATCTTTGTTAATGTTAGTTAATGAAAATTCAGTTATTCATTGTTTGTTCATGTTAATTCACAGTGCATTAACTAATGTAATCAAGCACAACTTTTGATTTTGATAATGTATTAGTAAATGTTGAAATTAACATTAAGTAAGATCAATGAATGCTATAGAAGTATTGTTTATGTTTAATTAATGTTAACTAATATAGGTAATTACTGTTAACTATTGATCCTTATTGTAAAGTGTTACCCTTTTATTTCTATATAGGAGTACTTTCTTTTGAGGTTCATCCAAGTTTAGGTAACATATTAACGCAGTAGCTTTTTAAACAGTTTTTGTGTTATATTTGTGCTATGTATAATCTAGTAAAAATACGCTTTCGGGCTTCATCGAATGATTATACATAATCAATGTCTAACCCGATGAAAAATTATAAATGTAATGTTATCCACATTATATTTCATCTGCAGCAACACTGTGAAGATTTATAATGATACGTTTGGTCATTGACTTTTAAATGCATCATTATGCAAACACATGAGCAGAGTTCTCGGCATGATGGACACGTAGCTAGCAGATCAACATGCCTCTTCATTTCTCTCCAATACGGTAGGAAATCAAATTAAACCAAATGTGGATGATGTTAAAGGTATACTCCACCCCAAAATGAAAATTTTGGCATCAATCACTTACCCCCATGTCGTTCCAAACCTGTAAAAGCTTTGTTTATCTTCGGAACACAATTTAAGATATTTTGGATGAAAACCGGGAGGCTTGTAACTGTCTACTCTGTGTCTCTCCATATCACCATATGCTGCGTATGCTGTGTATGCCAAGGATGCTCTGTTTCTACGTGTATTTAGCTTTGATTTGAAAGAAAACAGCGCATCCTTGTGGCGCGGATGATACAGAAGAGCATACGCAGCTTACGGTGATATGGAGAGACACAGAGGAGACTGTTGAAAAAGTAATTGTTGAATAAAGTCGTTATTTTTGTTTTCTTTGCTTACAAAAAGTGTTCCCGTCGCTTCATATAACCCAGATTGCACATCTGATGGCAGATGAAGTATTCTGACGATGACTTTCATACCTTTTATGGACCTTGACACTGTTATTTACTTGGCAGTCTATGGGACAGTCACAGGCCTCCCGGTTTTCATCCAAAATATCTTAAATTGTGTTCCGAAGACGAACTAAGCTTTTACGGGTTTGGAACGACATGGGGGTAAGTGATTAATGACAAAATTTTCATTTTGGGGTGGAGTATCCCTTTAACTGTGCAAACTTAAACTAAGCAACAGAACGTCTGTTAAAGAAGCAGCTATAAAGAAGTAGTATGTCCCAAAGGGCAAAGTATAAGTAGGCGATTTGGGACGCAGCAACTGTGAATGTGCTCAAGAAGCATACTGTTGCCATGGTTTCCTCGCTTATGCTGTTAATGTTTTCCAGGATCTCTTTACCGCCAGGAACATTCGCGCCCAAACTTGTAATCTAATTTTTGTGATCATTGAAATGTTTTGGAACCCCACTTGAAACGCAGATACAGTCAGACCTACTTATGCATATAAAAACGTATTTATCATCTCCTACACTCCCAAGGTTTTAAACTCCCACAGTTCCCACCACCTGATGTCAAAATTCTCCAACCAATCTTTACTCTGCAAGGGCGGGTAATACCAAAACACGTGTATCTATGTATATATTAGTGGAAGCGCACGGGTGTTGGGCAAACCGTTGAGAAAACATCTTCAACGCAGCTGAACGCTGGCTGAGCGCAGCTGGAACGCGCTATTGGATGCTTAACCATGGGTGACCCTTTTAACAGCAGCAGCAGGGTGTTTAACCGAACCCCTCAGGCTCATGTCACGTTTGGAAATCTGGAGGACATAGACGTGACCGCGGACAGAAGCCCGGTCCTAAGGATCATGATCTCAGTGGTGTACGTTCTCGTGTGCGCAATAGGCTTAGTTGGGAATTCGCTCGTCCTTTTCATCATGAGAGTGAAACACTGCAGACAGAGTACCACCATTAATGTGTTCATCATTAATTTAGCTGTCACAGACCTCCAGTTCGTCCTGACGTTGCCGTTTTGGGCGGTGGATACCGCTCTGGATTTCAGCTGGCCGTTTGGAGACGCCATGTGCAAGATCATACTGTCGGTTACTGTGATGAATATGTACGCCAGCGTCTTCTTCCTCACTGCTATGAGCATCACTCGATACTGCTCCGTGGCTTCAGCCACCAAGAACAGGGTCCGTCCCCCAGCGTCCTGCTCTGTCAAATGGGTTTGCGCATTTTTGTGGGTTTTTGCTACCGTCGCCACCGCGCCAACGGCTTTTTTCTCCACTGTGACCAACGTGGCTGGAGAGAAGCTCTGCTTACTGAAGTTTCCTGCCGGACATTATTGGCTTGCCTTTTATCATTTGCAAAAAATCCTGGTTGCTTTTGTTTTGCCCATGCTGATCCTTTCCGTGTCCTATTTGCTGCTTCTGAGATTTGTGAGAAAGCGAAATCTGAATAACATTCATTCAAAGCGCAGGATTCATGTGACGAAGTCTATCACAGTTGTGGTTCTTTCTTTCTTTCTTTGCTGGATGCCGAACCACGCAATTACATTTTGGGGTGTTTTGGTAAAGTTGAACGTGATTCACTGGGATGAGGCGTATTATATTGTCCATACTTATGTATTTCCCGTGACTGTTTGCTTAGCTCATACTAATAGTTGCTTAAATCCGTTTATATATTGTCTTACGAGAAGGCCTTTGAGAAAGAAACTGAAAAATTGTTTATCAAATATTGCCCCTTGGTTATTAAAGAGGTCTTTACAGAAAACTGGAAGGAATGCATGAACCAATGCAACGATATTAAAATGAGAAAATAATAATTTATGTGCAAAATATGTATATATTATATATGTATACAGAATGTTTATTCTTTTTCTCTTTTTTAAATTGTATTATAAAACGATGTATTATTATTAATATTATTATCATTACTAGCTACTACCAATAATACATTAGCCTACATTTAGTTGCATCAATAATTATTATTTACAGAGACTGACTGTATTGACTAATATTAAAGAACAAATGAATGATTAAGCTGAATATTATGAGTCTTATATGGGTCATTATGGGTCTTTCTGTAATTTGTAAAAGTGAAACAAATGTATGCATGTTTGAAAGTGACTATTAAAACAACAACATGCTGTCTTCTTAAGAATATTGGAAAACAGAATCATATCCCCAATAAGGTTGACATATTATGAATAAATCATTACAGATGTAGTCCACTTCTGACCATATAGTTTCACATGCTTCATACAGCAGGTAAAATAAGTATGGAACACGTCAACATTTTTCTCAGTAAATATATTTCTTCATGAAATTTTCAACAGATGTCGGTAACAACCCAAGTAATCCATACATACAAAGAAAACCAAACAAGTTTAGAAATTAAGTTATGTATAATAAAACGGAATGACACAGGGAAAAAGTATTGAACACATGAAGAAAGGGAGGTGCAAAAAGGCATGGAAAGCCAAGACACCAGCTGAAATCTATCAGTAATTAGAAAGCAATCCTGCGCCTTGTCAGTGGAAATTAATATTAGTTGGTTCAGTCTCAACTGAAGGCCTATAAAAAGGTGTCTTATTACCAATGTCACACAAGAAACATTTCACCATGGGTTAAAGCAAAGAGCTCTCTCAAGACTTTCGCAAACTTATTGTTGAAAAATATACTGATGGCATTGGTTACAGAAGGATTTCTATACTTCTGAATGTTCCAGTGAGCACTGCTGGGGCCATAATCTCGATGTGGACAAAGAACATAATTTCACCATAAACCAGCCATGACCAGGTGCTCCTCACAAGAGTTCTGACAGAGCAGTGAAAAAAATTATCAGAAGAGTCGTTTAAGAGCCAAGGATCACTTGTGGAGAGCTTCAGAAAGACCTGGAATTAGCATGTACAATTGTTTCAAAGAAAACAATAAGTAATGCACTCAAACCCAGTGGTCTGTATGCACGCTCACCACACAAGGCTCTATGGCTAAAGAAAAAGCATGTTTAAAATTTGCTGCACAACATTTAGACAAGCCCGTGAAACACTGGGAGAGTATAGTCTGGTCAGATGAGACAAAAATTGCACTCTTTGGATGCTATAATACACACCATGTTTGGAGGTCAAATGGCACTGCACATCACCCCGGAAACATCATGGTGTGGCACTGGCAAAATGCATATAACTGAAGTAAGGATGAATGGAAAAATGGACCGAGACATTCTTGATAAAATCTGCTGCCATCTACCAGGATGATGAAGATGAAACAAGGGTGGACATTTCAGCAAGACAGTGATCCCAAACACAGCCAAGTAAACTCTCAGTTAGTTTCAGAGAAAGGAAGTAAAGCTGCTAGAATGACCCAGCCAATCACCTGACTTGAATCCAACAGAAAATCTATGGAAAGAACTACAGATTAGAGTTCATAGAAGAGGCCCACCGAACCTTCAAGATTTAAAGACTGTTTTGTGTGGAAGAATGGGCCAAAATCACACCTGAGCAATGAATGCGACTAGTTTCTCCATACAGGAGGTGTCTTGAAGCTGTCATTACCAACAAAGGCTTTTGTACGAAGTATTAAATAAATTTCAGTAAGCATGTTCAATACTTTTTCCCTGAGTCATTCCATTGTATTACACAAAACTTAATTTCTGGACTTGGTTTTTTTTTCTTTGTATGTATGGCTTACTTGAGTTGTTACCAACATCTGGTGAAAATGTCATGTCAACAGTACCTTTAAAAAATATATTTACTGAGAAAAATGGTGACTTGTTCAATACTTATTTTACCCACTGTAGATGAGAGAATTGAACATCTGATGCCAGAAAGAAAATATCATGAACACCACAAGAATTCCTTGTACCTCAAAACCCATTTAACAAATCTGTGTAACTGGACAAGAGTTTCCTAAGGGTGACAAAGCAAATCATTTTAAAGAGGATGGACTGGAAAAAACAACAACAACCCTTTTTGCAACTTTTCATTTAAGGTTTAAATTTCCATACGAAACTACTGAACATTTACATTAATGCCTAATGTCTTATAATTATAAAACTATATAAGACTATTTTGTTGAAAGACCATCAGATAAAATGGAACATATTTCTGAACTGTGGACCTATTAACTAAATTCAAAGAGATATTTTAATAGTTAATTTAACTTGAACTGTTAAATAATATTGTAATAATCTAAATTCATTGCACCACACGCAGACACTTAATTTTTTTTTAATATATATATATATATATATATATATATATATATATATATATATATATATATATATATATATATATATATATATATATATTAGACAAAAAATATAGCCTATAATAAAAAAAAATGATCACAACTGTGAACATTTATATTTAACATTGTACATGTATGACTGTAAGAGATGTGACTCAACACACAAATAACTATCCGAAAAATATGAATACATCTTAAAATTTAAAAATTTTCTAAATGATAATCCGTAAGCAGTGCACACATTTTGTGACGCTCCGACAGAATCTACTGGTTAAATATTGTTTATTATGGGAGTCACCTGACAGGGGCGCCAAAAAAGTGCGTCATAGAAACGCAGCGCGGCGCCTTCACCCTGTGTGAATTAAATCGGAGCTGGCAATGCCTGGATTTGATTTTCCAGCTATTTTTATTGTTTAATCTGTGAATGGCGCCTAAACAGGACCCTAAACCTAAATTTCAAGAAGGTAAGATTCGCTATAGGAAAGCTTTGTCTTCTCAGTTGTTCGGCGGATCCTCTCATTCAGCCGCGCAAAGGAAGCAGGCGCTGCCACCACACAATGGCGCGTGTACACAACAAGATGTTTATAGAAAAGCAGTTTTAGCCGAGCAATGCTGATTGCTTTCTATGAATTGTGCAGATTTGTTTATCAGCAGTCAAGCGCATGACCGACTTCACGTTAGTGCTTTCTGTTATATGTAGCAGTGTTTATACATGCACACAGCTGCGTGTTTCTGAAACAAAACATTAGCTGTTGTCTATGTAGCCCATTAGCTTGTAGCAGGCCTGGCTTACAGGAAGCTCCTGTTATTGCATTGAAGTCCCGGCGGGAATGGTTATATATTGCCATTCATAACATAATGCTAGGAATGTCAGCTTAGAGCTGTTTAAATTATTTATGTCGCTAATGAGACGATAGAGGCTTTAACTCATTAAACAACCTCTAGAAAGGTCCGGTTACTGAACGAAGCGTTGTTCGGAATCGAATTTTTTTGAATATGGTATGGTACAGTGACCGTCTAAAGCGATTACTTCATGAATTAATTGCTTCGATTCACCAATTGATTCATTGAACAAATGGTCGTGTCTTAAGATTTTGAATGAGCTGATAATAAACACGGAGAGAGAACCGATGATTTGACTGATGGGGCAAGTTTAATAGTTAAAATGTTAACAAATCAAACTTGGTTGTAAGACATTTTTATATTGGAGTGTCTATTTACACTAAGTGCAAATAGCCCGCCTTGTTGGCAGAGGCTATTTACACTTATTCCGCCCACCAACGTTGATTCGGCTAGTCAACATTACAAAAGACAGTCAACAGTCATCAGCTCCAGTGACGCAGAATGTGTCGTACTCATTTTGACGCGATCGACCCGGGTTCAAATACGTAAATAGAATCTATAACTATTTGCACTTAGTGTAAATAGCATATATCGCTTAGAAAATATGCTATTTTCACTCAGTGTAAATAGCATCTAATATAATATTTTGATCACAAAAATAATACCAAAGTTTTTATTATTTATTTCTCAAATATCATCTGCCTTTTTATACACACACACACACACACACACACACACACACACACACACACACACACACAAACCTGTTTAGTTGATTTAATAGCATTTTATTAAAACTTGCAGAACCATTTTAAGCCAAGACTTCATTTGGTACTATTTAATAGATATGCAAATTATATTTCGATTTTAAATAAGCAGGCAGAAATTGGAAAATTACAATAAACACTTATATTAATGTATTTTTTAATAAATTTGTTTTGTGTGTTATGACTTGTTTTGAATGTATTTGCTTAAAATATACACAATAAACATATGATCATGTGCTTATACACGTTTTCATATAATTAAATGCTTTCTTTATTTGAGTACCTGTGGACGTCATTACACATGAATGTTTCTGATGTATTTCAGGTGAACGAGTGCTGTGCTTTCATGGGCCATTGCTATACGAAGCTAAGGTATCTGTCTGAATTACCAATGCCGTTTTGCATCCTTCAAAAGCCTGTTTGATATTTTTTGGTAGCAATAACATGAAGCATATTTCCTTTTTTAGTGTAAATGTAGTCCAAGTGTTTGATGTAATGGATTTGTAGATAAAGATTTAGGCCTTTGATATTGTTTTCTGTATTAAGTTGAATAAAAGGCACAGCAACCATTTAACCTTTTATTTATATATATATATATATATATATATATATATATATATATATATATATATATATATATATATATATATATATATATATATATATATATATATATATATCTCTATCTCTTAAGATGTTCTCTTAAGATGTTTTATCATCCTCATTTATTTTCATGTGAATAGGCTGTTTTCTTCCTCCCTGGTTGTGTTGTATTTTAATGTTCAACATTATTTAAATTGTATTAGTTATCTTAGAATTTTTGAACCGTCGTCATCTGAACGATGATTTGGATGTTTATACATATTTTGTCTTTCCTCCCAGTGTGTAAGAATCAATATCAAGGACAAACAAGTGAAATACTTTATTCATTACAGTGGATGGAATAAGAAGTAAGTCTTTGTATTCAAGATTCTGGTTTAAATAGATGAAAATTCAGTGGTAGTTAGGACACATTTATTATATAAGTTAATATGGTTAATTCTGCCAATTACCATGTGATTTGGTCACCTTATTCTAAGAATGTGTATACAATGTGTTTCTAGCTGACAAAAATGTTCCCCAAAAACCCGTGCTCAAAAATATGTACACAAAAACCCACAAAAAGAAAAAACATCATAAGAAAAAAAACTGATTAATAAAAAATTATAGAAACAACTAGTGACATAAAACAGATCTTTCAAAGAAATCAATTCATTAATGCACATAACGCTTCTATGTCCCTTTTATTTTTGGTTAATCTAGTGGATCAAGAAATGGTTTATGCAATCTGTGATGCATGTTTATCTTTTCATGAGAAAAATTAATGCAAAATATTGTTTTCCAGAGACCATTATGTTGAGGGAAGGATGAGGGGTGTCGCACCGAGCAAGAAAATCGCTGCTGTGCAGCAAAAAAATGTAGATGTGTGAGTGTTACTTTGTCAGCTTTTACTGTTTGAAGTGCCCTCAAATGAACTCTGCTTCTTGCCTCAACTAGATTTAAAAAAAAAATGAACTGTCAAAACTGAAAACTCATTTAACCACGGGCTTTCTATTCATTACACTAGAAAAACAAAGAAGAACAAGCAAAAGAGTAAGTTCCCATTCCCTATGCAAATCCTGATTTATTTTGACCTGCCAAAGCAGTTTGATTGAACCTTCTCAGTATAGATGTATTTAAATAACAATTTATAGAGTTTCACAGTTAGTTTACACATCTGTCATGTTGTTCTCTGAGTTGTATTTGTCAAAACATTTAAGTAGTTGCAGATGCAATAAAATATTACATTATGTGGTATTTGAAGTCATTGCTTATTAACTGATAACAATCTCTTGTCTTGTTTGCTTCTTAGCGCCAGGGGCTGGAGAAGGCACTAGCACTGGGGACATGCCTCACCCCCCACGCAAGAAGAGGGCACGTGTTGACCCAACTGTGGAGAGTGTATGTCAGTTCAAAGCCTGTTTAAATTATTCAGAGTTGGTGTTTTAACAGAAGTTAAAAGTGAGTTTGGTTTTGACTCCCAAACTGGTTTTGTTTGCAGGAGGAGACTTTCATTAACCGAGTAGAAGTGAAGGTAAAAATTCCCGAAGAGTTAAAACCGTGGCTGGTTGATGACTGGGACTTGATCACTAGACAGAAGCAGGTAACAACAAACATCCTCCCATGCTTCATCCAGCTTTATTGCTTTATACAGAATGCTGTTTCAATCAGCAACTAGATGTAATTATATGATGAACAATTTTTCCAAGTGCACATTTGCAGAACATTTCCTGGATATCTGCGTAAATTGGTTGTACAATTAAATTTTGACTTTTGAATTATTATGCTGTTCACACCATGGTGTGATTAGTGTAATTGGTAGATGACAATCTGTGACGTTCTACTCTGAGCTGTTCGAGTGTATGCTCTCCATTATACTATATGATAAAGGCAAGAAATGCAAAAATAAATCTTTAAAATAAAATGAATTTGTAACTTGAGCAATCAATAGATAAAACTACTATCCACCAGGGAAGCATTTGTTATGCAGATGGGTTATTAAAAAACAGTTTATTTAGTAGGACATTAGATCTATTTAACTATTTGCTAGTCACAATTTGGTCTTGTTTATTTTTTAGATTAATGCATTATTCAGACATTAACATTAGTCATTAGTTTTATGCATTATTGAACAGAAATATTACAAAGGTAACTATTGAACTACATTGGAAGTTTCAACAGTAGTTAAAAAGTAGTTTCAGAGTTTACAGGTTGTAATTATGAGTTCTAAGAAGACGTTAACTTTTTACAAGTTGGAATCTTGTAATTATGCTAATTCTGACATGGTGTGCACGCCTTAATCTGCATTGTGAAAATATTTGTGGTTTTATTTCTTTTTTATTTAGCTTTTTCACTTGCCTGCAAAAAAGAATGTAGATGATGTCCTTGAGGACTATGCAACTTACAAGAAATCAAGAGGAAACTCTGATAACAAGTATGTTTGTATGCAATATGTAAAAAATAATTTTCTTACCCAGTTGAAACCACCTTTGTACAAATGATTCATTTGTTGAGTAAATCATCCCTGTTGTAGAAATTCACAAATAAGATGTAGAGAGTTTCTAAAGGGATACTTGATATTTATTCAGGGAATTTGCCGTGAATGAGGTGGTTGCTGGAATCCGCGAGTACTTCAATGTCATGTTAGGCACGCAGCTCCTCTACAAGTTTGAGAGGCCGCAGTATGCAGAGATCCTAGCAAACCATCCAGACACATCCATGTCGAAGATCTACGGAGCGCCACACCTGCTGAGGCTTTTTGGTATGAACCTGCTAATGTTAGTTATAACATTTGAAACTTAACTGTACCTTCAAAATCAGAGCAACCAGTCAATTTCAGATATTTTAGAAAAACAAAATGTTAAATGTAAGCTTTGAATGCTACAAACTTGTTATAGCAAGATGCATAATAGTCCATGCCCATAATCACATCCGCAAAGCTTAATGTAATCATGAAAATATCATGAATGAGATCTGGGGGGCTTTAATCAGTGTTTGTATCTCAGGTAATGTTTTAATTGACATTATTAGTAATTTGATGGTTTATAGCCTCTTTTGTGTCCGCTGACAGTGAGAATTGGAGCAATGCTGGCCTACACACCTCTGGATGAGAAGAGTCTGGCCCTGCTTCTCAGCTACCTACAAGATTTTTTAAAGTAAGCAGAAATTTGTTTTAATATTATTTTTAATTCATTTCAAAATAGGGCTGCTCGATTATGGTAAAAATCATAATCACGATTATTTTGGTCAGTAGTGTAATCACAATTATTTAACATGATTATGAAGGGGCATATGACCAAAACTTTATATGAGGGATTATTTAAAGATAGTGATATATATCAAATATGTATTTCCTGTAAATAAGGTTGCTATGACATCTGCATTGTAGAGACCAGCAGAATTTCAAACAAACAAACAAAAAGGTCCTCAAAATTACTGAAAATAATTAAACTGTCAGTAATGAAGCAAAGGACAAATACATTAGAATAAAAATATACAAATGAAACAAACTGCTTTAATTTTTTTTTTTTTTTTATGCAAGTCTCAAGCAGTTTACAGCCTTCTACAGAAAAGAATAATCAAATGTAAAATAAAACAGCATAGTCTTCACTGTAAGAATTAAACTTTTTGGTTTCTTAAAGCTTCTAAAATCCTTCACTCAAGAGCAGTGTGTGATTTTGATTTTAATAAGCACACAGAATCTAAGAATAAGCACACAGTCACAACAGGAAAATATCCCGCCGTCACTTTAAGAGCCGCACGGATCCAATTTACCGTTACATGCTTATTTTCATTCTCAACTCTTTATGTTCATTTATTACATGACTGACGAAGGTATACATGATTAATCACTAAGCACCGCATTTTGACACATTTTTGCATGTATTTGACCGTCCATCTCTAAGCGCATATATCTTCATGTAGAGCAGCACAAGTTCTCCTTCACGCTTTTAAAAACATCAATAAATATACTTCTATAAATCAAGCACGTCCCATTTTGCGAAAGTCACGTTACATGATTTTACTGATTTGCACGTGAAATTGGGCTTTTATGGAGGAACAAAGGCGCAGCGCTGCAAAAGGGGGCGGAATAAGGCGCAATAATCGTTTTATCTCGATTATTGTATTTTCATAATTGTAGGAGGCCAAAATCAAAACCATTTTTTGATTAATTGCACAGCCCTATTTCGAGAATTTGAGCAACTTTCTGAAGCTGTCAGGTTATTACGAAGACATTTTATGATGATCTTATACACTAGTTTTCAATGAAGCTGGCCTAATGTCAAGCCAAAGCTATGCAGATTATGAAAACTATTTAAGATCAATTTATTTAAAAATGGATCTTTATAAATCACTTGCAGAAAGTAACTGACTTTTATGCTCGATTTAATTGACTTTTATGCTCAATTTAGGTATTTGGTGAAGAATTCATCGTCTTTGTTCAGTGCAAGTGACTATGAGGTTGCACCTCCGGAATATCATCGCAAAGCTGTCTGAGGGCAAAGCCAGTGAGGATGTTTGGTGCTACGTTCTGATCCTCATTTTATTTTTGTTTTTTTAAATCCAGTCATCAGTCTTGTGGAAGATCTTAGTGCCCACAACATCAGTCAGTAGTGATTCAGTACTTTAAGGATGATGTCTGGTATTTCAGATAAGGATTAAATCTCTTCAGAAAGCTGCTGGTAATTGCTCCCATTTTATTGATCCATTTGTTTTAGTTAATGTATTATTGATAAACAGAACCTGGTCATGTATATTCATATATTATTTTTGTACACTTTTTCTTTTCTTTTTCTTTTTTTGTCAAATGATTAATCGCATCCAAAATAAGATTTTGTTTACATAATATATGTATGTTTACTGTGTTTATTACACACACACACACACACACACACACACACACACACATATATATATATATATATATATATATATATATATATATATATATGTCAACAAAAACTTATATACATTTATATGTTATATAAAATTATTTAATATATAAACAACATATTTTCTTAAATACATAATACACAGCACACACACACATATTATGTCAACAAAAACTTTAGTTTTCTTAAATATACATGCATGTGTTTGTATTTTATATATATATATGTATATGTATGTATATGTATTTATGTATATGTTTGTATATATTATATATATATGTATGTATGTATGTGTGTGTGTATATGTATATATATATATATATATATATGTATATATATATATATATATATATATATATATACATATATGTACATATATGTATATGTGTGTATATATACACAGTACACACTCATTATGTAAGTAAAATCTTATTTTGGATGCGATTAATCATTTGATAGCACTTTTTTTTCATCAAACATGTCAGTCAATAAATTGTTCTTCTCAGCTGTGACTCTGCTGCATTTTTTTTTCAACTACATGACTCTTGCCAGTTTTCCTAAAAAAAAAAGTTTAATAACTTTAACGATGGCTCACATCTTGATGTTAAAAGTAAAGGTGATGTAGCAATAGCAATTCAGTGGTATGCAGCAGATGCCATCATATTTGAAAATGTAGTCTTTGAAGAGTCCAAGCCTCTGTTTTTAGTTCTTTGCTTGCTTCAATCTAATATACATTTGGGAGGCTTGCAATGATAACTTCTGAGAATGTTGTCTTAAACATATTATGAAATTAAAAGAGCATGTTATTGTACTGGTGAATATAATTTTTCAGCAGACTGCAAATGTTCAGAAACCACCCAGCAGCGCTGGCTAACTTGAGAGTGTAGCTCAGCTTCACCTAACATACTGCAGTGACCGTTAAAAGACTTGTAGAACTGCTTTTTGAGAAATACAATGGCGAAGTCAATGGATACGGACTATTTGGGCGGCTGCTGTTACACAGAACATATTTAAAGGGTGGAATGAATGAGGTCTTTCAAGAGGCTCATGTTTGAAACAGGTTTGTCTACTGGATTTGGCGAGTTCCCAGACTTGAGCTGGAGCCACTCAAACATAAAATTACACTTTACCTCAAAGAACATAACCCTGGCATTTAATGTATTGGAAGAAGAAGCAGCATCAGTATTATTGTTTAGTCTTTCTGTACTTAAACAAAGAAATGAATCTTCTTTTGTTAATATGTTTAGAGGGCTGTTACATGATACCACAAAGAGGATGGGATTCGCAGGATGTGATTCAGAACATACACGAGTGGCTCTTCCGTAAAGAAGGTGCAAAAAGCTTGGGTCATAATTTGAGGTGCAAGCACCAATTTGTGTTTCTTATTTTTCTTCTGTTTGGGCTTCAGAGACAGTAAATGAAAGAATTTGGAAGCCAATCCAATCAGGCACACACACTTTTTTTTTTTACAGACACTAGGTGGCGCTATAATGGATAATTTATACTTCCACAATAACTCTGAAACCTGAAAGTTACTGGCCTTTATTTTGTGAGCGCAATGTCTAAAACCTGGTACGTATAGACAACAGGTCCGTTGTAGCGCATATATCTAGGTGTTTCCACAAAAAGTGCAATATCATAAATACATGGTTATTTAAATCATATGATGAATTAAAAAATAAGCATATTTCCAACCAACCACTGGTGACGCAACTGTATTTACAAGTTTGCAAACAGGACTAGCTTGCTGACAGTATTACTCGAAGCTGTATCCAAAACAAACACTCATTGTAGAGCTGGTTTTGAAGGCATCTATAGAGTCTGTGGAATCTGTAGCCCACAAATCATGTAAATCAGCTTTTCTACGGCATGACCTTCATACGGAGACTCCCAGTGCACGCCGATTGGTTCATAGTTACACAGTTTTCCTGACGATTGGTTCATGGGAGTGCGTCAGGTCTCAATAGAGCCTGAACCTTGTAACCGAGGGGGGGAATGAAGTTTACAGGCAAACTTTGACAAGAGACGCAAATTTGGAGATCTGGACAAGTGCAAAGTTACACTGGAACTATGAAAAGTTTAAAACAACGACTTAAGAAAAACGAGGTAAACATTAGATACAAGTTTTACTGTTTCGAAAAGGTTGTCAAGACTTTGGACCAAGCCCATAATATGTCCTCTATCAATCTGAGCGTGTGTAATAATGGGGCTGTGATTGGTCAGTCTGCGCGTGGTTGTACTGTAAGTTGCATACTATTTTGCTGAACACCAGGAATGAATTTGTTATGTTTATGTCTAAAGTGATAAGGACTCTACTACTCTCCGGACTCGTTTATCATATCTTCAGAAATTACGCGAAAGTAGTTGATTTTATCGCTGCATTTCACCTATGCTTCTAGTAAAACCTTTTGCGCATGAGCGAGTGAGACAACCAGAGATTGTTTACTGTGTTGTTGCAATGGAATACAACTGTGGATACATTTCACAAATATTGTTTATAATGTTATCATATCTCTGTAGGATGTGGTAGACTAAGGTTCTTTGAATAACTGGCCATATGGAATTGTAATGCGGTTAACAGACCTGTAACTACTTCATAGTGCGGTTATTGAAAATAATAGACAGATTAGAACGTCTGTCAGCCAATCAAAATCAAGAATTCAGCATCACCTTAAAACAGCGTAAACCAGAGCCGTGAACTACAGGATAGTTCTATAGTCCTGAATGCTGATTGGTCGATACAGCTTTCCAGCTTGCTTAATATTGTAGCAATGGTCATTTTTAAATTATGCACAGCAACATTCTTTTATTTTAGGAGGAAATATATCATTGTGGAATTTATGTGGAATTTTAAAACTCTTAAACAAACAGTTTTAGTTTTTTGTTGTTGTTGTTGTTTTGTTTGTTGTTCAATTAAAACAAAAGAAGTGTTTATTAGCAGAGCCAAAACTGATTAGGCTACACTTCCAGTGATGGCTCTGTTGAGCTGCAGTAGAATAAGGTGTGAAATATTTAATATTTTTTTTATATTTGCCATTGTCTCAGAGCACAGAATGGGGAAAGTATGATGAGCGCCTGATGAAGGCAGCAGAGAATGGAGATATAGAGAAACTCACAGCCACACTCAAGAAAGGAACCAGCCCCACTAAACTAGACCCAGAGGGCCATTCTGCGTAAGTGCCACTTTCAAATGACCATCTCTTACGTGATGCTAAAAAATACCATCCACTGTACAGAGAGCTGTATTTAGTACTCTTTACTGAGAATAATTCCCCACATAAGTATAATCTATATTTTCTACCTGTATGCATTAAAACTGACTCACATAACATTTTTGCAAAGACAGCTCTTTTTAAAATCAGTCAGCATCCTCTATGGGTCTGTGCACTACTGAGCTCATATGTTTTGAAGTGGAAGTGAACCCCTCTGTGAAGGGCTCTGGGATCAAGTGGTCTTGTGATCTTTGATTTGATGTGAATCTCAAAAACACATCTCTTTCCTCCCTGCTGGGACTCCTGTGCTTACTTCTTCTAAATGCATTTCATCACTCGGCTCTTGCCACAAAAGATAGCTTTTTAATAAAAGTGCAAATGTCCAGCCAGGAAATGAGGGAAGGGATTTTGATAGCCCTATTTTTTGTTCCCTCGTCCTCCACTGCAATGCACAATGCCTTGATTGTTGTCAAATTTATTTCCAGTAGCTGCTTAAGAATGAAAAATAGGGAGTCTGTAGTGCTCAAGTTTTGTAGTGTTTTTCATTAGAATTGCCTGGATCATGAGTGGCACATGTACACTAACCTAAGTCTGTACTGCTAAACAAATTCTGAAGCAATTTCACCCTTAATGCTATTTAAATCCCACTTCTGCATTGGTTTACTCGTATATTTTACCCTTAAGGATAAGCTATCTAGAATGCCCTGTTTGCTTTGTGCAGAATTCTGTATTCCTTTGTTGTATAATTGACCAAACTTTCGCAATCTGTAATGAGATCTTTCCTCCAAGGGCCTGCCACACACTTGTGGTGATAAATACTAGTATGGGATAAAATAAAACACACAAATAAATGTTGAACCTCCAAGAAGTATGATAAGTATAAATTTTTTTCAGAATCAAGCTAAAAAAATAGGAAGTATCGTTTTTTTTTTTCAAAATGATGTTAAAATATGTAATTTTCTGGTCCCCCCACCTTGCGTTGCGAAAACCTGTTTAATTAACTAATTTTCACTCTAAAGTCAAATTTCAGTGTTAGATTTGGCTTTGCAGCTTGCTTTTTTCATATTCAAAATTATGACTTTATTCTCAGAATATTATACATTTAATCTCATATTGCAAAGATTTGATTTTCGTGTTGCTACAACTTTATTCTGGTAGGTTTGAATTTATTCTCAAAATATTTTAACTTTAAATCTCAAAATCCTAGGACTTTATTCTCAGACTTTTGACTTTATTCTGAAAATATTACAACCTGTCCATCTCATCACAGCATGATATTCCATTTACAATGGAGCCATGTAAGGTGTTAAAGATGTTCCTAACTAGTGAAAAAAGAAAGTTGGAAAGCAGAGAAGTTGTTCCGCTGAGTAAACAAATCATCATACAGTAAATACATGAATCATAAATGTGTAGCACAGTGGTGCTCTGGTGATAATATGTTTATGGGAGAGTATTAAACATGGTGTGCAGTGTTACATGCAGCCTGTAATTTTCCTATTTTTCTTGTTTTATCTCTTCAGGTCAGCTGTTTTTAAAGGGGGTTGTTATGCATTAGGTGTGTCAGGCCTATTACAGGATTTTAGTCATGTCCTGTTTTTGTTAAATATTTTGTAACTGCTAACGTTTTTCTGTCAAATAGAATATGTATTTTCTTGCCTTGACCTTGCCAGTAAATATGATGGAATAAGGAAAGTTTCACATTTTTTTATTTTAGCTCCTGTGCATTTGATTTTCATTCCTTTAAGATTTAATTTTATGCTCCACAGTGTGTTTATGCCCATTCCTACATCTTGCTGATCCTTCCTTTGTCCTCTATTTCGCTTTTCAAATACCAACAGTCTTAGTGATTTAATAAACACTGATGTCTCATGCCTGCTTTGTAACTAGGCTCAAGGAGTGGCTGCGTCTGTTTTCTGTTGAAACAGGCCTAGGCTGCTATGTTACTGCATGTTTCTTTTCATGTTTCTTGGCTCTTAATACATCCTCATATAACTGATAAATCACTGGTAAACCTATATGTTGTCGATTTTCATAGAAGTATGATAATATTAATTGTCTGAATATATGCACTGATATACATTATTCATGATGTAGTTAAAACCCCTTAACTAAGTTTACTTCAATATATTACAATTAAATCCTAATGTAATCATGACAAACAACTATATATCCTTGGAAAGGTCTAAGACTCTTAAATATATATTTTACCACTGTATGTTGTTAAAAATTATATAGGAACAGTAATAGATTAATTTATGACAAGAGTGCACCTCAAAACACCAGAACAGGAGCTCTGACCTTTGTCACAAAGATTCTGTTTGTTTCCTTTTTTTCCTATCACATGTTTTAGTAATCATCATATATATTATTTGAAAGCTTAAAACCTCAAAATTCATCTTGTGAAAATCAATTTGAAATCGAACATTGCGTTACCATAGAAATGGTACTTTTAAATCTTTTAGTGGGCTCCTCCCCCTTAGTGCAGGGTGTCATATTACATAATGTATTATGGTCTTTTGGAATCAAAAGTTTTTAGAATCTTGACAAAATACATATCGTCGGAAAGTCTCAGGTCTCAAGATTCCATAATTGTGGGTTATTTTGTGATAGGAAATTTATACATATATTTAATACATTTTTAATAAATCTTATATAAGAAATTTATATATTTGAGACCGAAAACTGCATCAAAAAAAATCTGTGGGGTTTAGATGGCAACCGGTGGCTGTTTGTGGTATAACACCTAAACAAAATTGCATAGTAACCTCACTTTTTTTTTTATATCAACTTCAAATTTGAAACACAACTTATTTACACACATAACTTTAATTTTATGCCAAATTTGGATTAAAACCTGTTTTGTAAAATATTTATTTTATATAAAATAAAATAAAAAGTACAGTACATTTTCTTTCCAGTAAATTTAAACTTCTATAACTTATTTTTTCCTTTCATTTTTTGAAATGATTTCACTTCTGCAATAATCTGTTGATTGTCTTCTTTAAAAAAGAGACCAACCTTAGGTCTGTATTCAAAAGCGTTCATGAATTATAACAATTTAGTTTCGAATAGTGCACTTGAATGGGTGGGGTGGGGTTGGGGGGGGGTGTGAAAGTTAAGAGGTTAAATACATAAAATTAAACTGTAGATAATTATTGATGATAATTATACTTGTATATTTTAATAAATTTACTTGTATGTTATTTTTAAGTTTCATGTTGCTGCTAGCAAAGGCCTCTTAAATAGTCTAAATGTTTTCCTGGAGAACGGTGTCAATGTGAAGGCTGTAGATGCTGCCGGTAAGACTTCCTTTCTCTGAATATTTATATAAAAATGCATATTTTAAGTAGGTATACTTGTGACATTCAATGGTCAAATGTCTGAGACCACACTGAAAAATTGGGATTCAAAATCTAATTTAAACTTGGAAATAAACAAGAAGGTTTAGACTGAAAAATATAAAGCAAAGAAACGTTATGGCTTAAAATGAATGAGATTCTGCACTATTTGTAGGTCACTAATCAAACTAATTTGGATCTAACTGTATGTTTGTTTGTAAATATTGTTGTTCTTCTCTGCAGGTAAAACAGCTTTGCATCTGGCTGCAGCAGGCGGTCATTCCATGTGTGTGCAAAAGCTACTGCAGGTACCGTCCACTGCTTTCCTCCAATAACAATCACAGGAAGAAAGACTAATGAGAAACCACACTGGAATGTCTCAGCGCTGACATCTAACCAGCCCCTTTAGCAATTGCTCTGCCAAAGACTGCTCAATGGTTTATTTTCTTTCCCTACCCTATGGTTCGTGTTTTATGTTTAAAGCCCTTGTTTATTAGTTTTTTTCTTTCTCTGGACTTTCTTTTGCTTTTGATCTCCACATAAAGCTGAGCGATTATGGCAGGGCTGGAGCAGTTTACTTCTCATTTTTGTATCATAGCAACAATTCTTTTGCTCACAAACGGGCCGTTAAAAATGTGAGGTGTGTTATCTTGTATGAAAATATGAATTCTTTTTCGTAAGGCTTTGATGTGAATACCGCAATAATTAAATGCAAGTGAAAACGAATGAATGCAAATGAGTGGGAAGTCAACTGCATTAAAGTAGAAAAAAAGTAAACCATGAACAATGGAAAGTATTAAAAAAGTAGAAGGAAAATAAAATGCACCCTAAGCATCAGTGTGAAAATTCCATACAAATGGAATCTGATGACTGAGCCAAATTGCACATGTATATTTGCATGCATGATGAGAGCATGTGCTTTAATACGGCATTTATGCAGTTTACATTCTCCTCAGTTTCTTAGCTTGTTGAGCAGAGAAATATGTAGTCAAACTTAAGCTGTTAAATAAGTCATTTAAGATTTGAAAACACATTTTATAATGATTTGGAATGTATAATATTGCTCAGGTGCATGTGTTAATAATTACTTTCTTTTGCAACAGTGTAAATGTCCTGTTGACAGCACAGACCTGCAGGGTCGAACAGCTTTGCATGATGCAGGTATGTGGATTTTTTGCTTTTTAAGGTGTGACAAAATCGTATTTTAATGGAAAATATTAGATCTAGACATTAAATTAAATTAAATATTTGATTATTTTTATTTTTCATTTGTTTTATTTATTTTATTATTATTCCACTTAAAATGTTAGTAAAGTTTTCATAATTTATAAAACCACATTTTGCATTTTTTTGCAGACTACAATGCATCGTTAAAGCTTCATATTATGCAAATAAGTTTCTCAAAATGAAACGTCCTGGAAGTATAAAAGAATAACAAACCCTGCTCTTGAACTGTCCTCTCCCTCCTGAAGCCTGACAGATTTGTTTTTTGTTTGCTGTTGTCTCATACATTTAGATACACTGTTATTTGTAAATGCTACTGCTTATTATATGTTAGCTGTAAATATACGCCTTAAAACATGAATGTTGTAATATAAGCCTTAAAGATGATTGTTTCTTGGCAGCAGATTTGCTGTTTCGTTGGTATGGTATGGTATGAAATCTTTATTTCGAACAAAATAATAATAAAAATAAAAATGACAGCAATGCGTAAGAAATATCCATAAAAAAAAAAAAAATTATAGCATAATAATCAATCAAAGGTTTGAGAAGATGGCAAAACTATGTATAGTTAATATAACATGCTCCACTAACAACTGCACAACAGCAGCACATTTTAATACCACACTGTAATGTTAAACAGCAGATCTTTGGTATGTTAGAGTATAAAATATTTAAATCTATTTGAAATTCTACAGAACATGTCTGTGCATTCTAAAGCAAGAAACCTTTTATGAGCATATAACATCTTATAGAAATGTTTAATTCAATTCACTGACATGAAAATTGTTTATCTGCAGCTGACAAGCCTACAGAACATACCACAAATGAGGCTCTTGACAATGAGTTCTTTTAGTTTCATTGTTTGCATTTTGGGCGTGTGTGTCAGATTTATTGTTGTTATTCTTTTCGCAGATGTTTGATTATGAACTCTTTAGTTACTGCATGGTGATGCATCAAGGACAGATATAGTGTCTAGCTGTCAGGTTTGATTGCAAAATTATAATGCCTTGTGTCTTACTGTTTTTCAGCATATGTAGGCTGCAAAACCGCCATCAAAATGCTCTGTGACAGCGGTGCATCTATTGATGCTGTCGATGCAGTAAGTAAAATAGGTTTTGAAACAGCAATTCATTTCGCACACCTTGTATGTATAAGAAGCTATGTGAGAAAGGGAGATAGAGAATTGATTTTGAAATTGAAACCAAAAAAGTGTTGCAATGTATGTTGCATTAACTTTTGGTACCTTTTTCAGGATGATAGATCGCCCTTATTGCTTGCTGCGAAGATGAGCCAACCAGGAGCATGCCAGATGCTTGTGCAATTTGGAGCACGCTCTGTTCTTCGAGACAAGCAAAACAAGTAAGTATTTAAAAATGATCAGATTTTATCTTCTGTATTAATGATGCATAAAAAAATCAAACCTGTATAACAAAAATACCAGAAGAGGAAGATCACATTTTAAATGCAAATGCATATTTATGTTCAGTTCCAGTCTGTACACTGATGTGAATCAGCTTGCAACCTAATATGAAAAAGGCCATCTTAGGTCATCCCAGCTGCATTGCGCCAGTGTTTAAAAGAAAACCATCTTCATTCCATTGAAGTGGCATACAGTTTCAATGCAGAAAGCAGCAGTGAAGCTTTACCAGAATACCTTTATTTGCTATTCATCAGCATTCAACAAACTAGCAAGTGCAGCAACAGTTTTTAACAATATTTGAAATTTAATATTTGAATTTAATATTTTATAAGGATGCAAGAGTTAACTTCACCCTTGTTTACCTAATTTGGTGTTCCTGGTGAAAAATGACCCACCTTGTAAGCATTGCTTGAAAATCTCTCATTACACTATATTATCACCAAATCATGGATTCAGTCTTTTTGGCAACTTATTTTCTTTTCTTGTTTTGTTAGGGCCAAGCATTTTGAATAAAAAAAATAATAATTTTGTGGGTAAAAGTGAGGTGCATAATCTCAGTGAAGCATATACATTCAGTCATTTCCAAAACTCAAATACAAAACCTGGGCTAATTGAACGACAACAAGTTGACATTAAAAACATAGAATCTGATATTTGGTAATGATAAAGCATTACAGTGGGGCTTGAAAGTTTGGGCACCCCTTGCAGAATCTGTGAAAATGTGAATAATTTTCAAAAAATAAGAGAAATCATACTAAGTGCATGTTATTTTTTATTTAGTACTGTCCTGAGTAAGATATTGTACATAAAAGATGTTTACATTTAGTCCACAAGACAAAAAAATTGCTGAAATTATTAAAATAACCCCATTCAAAAGTTTGGGTTCTTAATACTGTGTGTGGATACCTGGATGATCCACGACTGTCTTTCTGTTTTGTGATGTTTGTGCATGAGTCCCTTGTTTGTTCTGAACAGTTAAACTGAGAACTGTTCTTCAGAAAAATCTTTAAGGTCCTGCAGATTCTTCAGTTTTTTTCAGCATCTTTGCATATTTGAACCATTTCCAGCAGTGACTGTATGATTTTAGATGAGATACATCTTTTCACACTGAGGACAATTGAGGCACTCAAACACAACTATTAAAAAAGGTTCAAACATTCACTGATGCTCCAGAAGGAAACAAGATGGATTAAGAGTTGGGGGGTAAAAACTTTTGAACAAGGTGAAGATGGCCAGATTTTTCTTATTTTGTTGAAATATTTTTTTTTTCCATTTAGTTCTGCCCTTCGTTAGCAACAGAAGATACTTGTATGTGTCCCCGAACACAAATTAAGTACAATTTACCTTGATCTTCAAATTCCAAAAGTTTTAACCCCCTAGCTCTACAGTTTAGAACAGGGGTCACCAAACTTGTTCCTGGATGGCTGGTGTCCTGCAGAGTTTAGCTCAACCCTAATCAAACACACCTAAACCAGCTGATCAAGGTCTTGCTTAGTATACTTGAAACTTCAAGGCAGGTGTGATGAGGCAAGTTGGAGCTAAACTCTGCAGGACACTGGCCCTCCAGGACTGAGTGTGGTGACCCCTGGTTTAGAACATGAACTGCTTTTGATGTGTCATTTAGATAAAGCTCATGCAAGTAAAGACATTGCAGAAAGAATCCGTTTGATTGACCTTATTATTGCCACACCAACCGATCAATCTTTGTTTCTGTGTTCCATTTTTCCTGACTTTTTCCCGTATTTTATGTTCTGTATTTGTGTGTATTCTGACTAGGACTGCGCTAATCTTAGCTTGTGAGAGCTCTTGTAAAGAAGCAGTGGATGTTCTCCTGAAGACTAAGGCAGATGTTTCTGCAGTAGACATTTATGGCCATGATGCTTACCACTACGCCAGACTAAGTCAGAAACCAGACTTGATCACACTTGTACAACATGCCTTGGAAAAAAACACTAAAGGTAACATTCCTTGTCATTTTTCCTAGCAATATACATTTATAAAGCGGAATGAAATGTTATTTCACCATGTCATTGTCAGAAGAACACCATATAATCTTATGACCAGCAAGGATTTTTTTTTTTTTCAGAAAGGAAGTGCAAAATGGTGGTCTTGTTATCCTTACATGTAGCAATTACTGAACTTGCTCTTGCAGGCGGCAGGTTAGTTGAGTTTTAAATTTAGACCTGCCGTATCAATCAGCACACTGTCATTTCAGGGTAATGTCATGTCATTTAAGAGAAGTGCCTGATAGATTCAGATCCAGCTGTGCTCACAGAAACTTCTCGTATCCTAACACTAAAAGGAAATCATTTTCAAGAGGTGACTGGTCTGTATTTCTTTTCCGAGAACTGTTTTATTTAAAGAAAGAAGCCTTTCTAAGAGAAAGGCTTATTCCAAGGAAATCAGCTGCTTATTGTTAGATGGTCACTAGGGTCCCTGAAAGATGCTTATTCAATATCTCCAGATAATTAAATGCAACAATGCAACAAATGCTGTGCATCTGAAATCTGAAATGTTGTGCATTACAAACAGAAACATCATGTTCAAAAACATTTCTCCTGATTTTGTTTTCAGCTAAAGAAACTGCCACCGTTTCACAGAATAACAAAAAATCAAAAACGAAACATAGACAACAATCTAACAGTTTAACTCATTAACACACATTCACAGCATTCAAAGAGTCAAGTTCAAGTATTTATAATCGAAGACAGGAGAGGCAGTTTACAGCAGTCGAAAAAAGGTCACTGGTTTGCTGCACTCAAACCAACTTAATCTGTTTATTGATCTCACTGCCATCTAGAGTCTTAAACGCTAATCGCAGTGCACTTTAATTAGAGCCGTCCTAATACCCAGCGACTTGATAACGATTGGTGCTGCTGTCTCCGTCTCTGCAATGATGGAAATCAGTTTGATGTAATTTAATGTTCTTCTGCAGCTGTTGATGGAGAGGAATACTGATTCTCATGCTCATGTGAATAATTCATACATATGTAAAACGCTAGTTTCTTACTACTAACACATTTACAGTACATGATATAAATGTACTGTTGGGAAAGAGAATGTATGATGTTGAATTTAATATTTATAGATGATGTTTTTGATTATCATAGTGTTTTTCTTTCCAAATGCAGGTTAAACCCCAATCAGCAGGGATTGGCCGGACCAAAACAGGATCGGTAAAGACTGAGAAACCTTTGTCAGAGCCACTAACAGTGAGTTTCTTTATGGGATGACATTTAAATTAAGGCTATGAGGCAGTCATTTTCCTCTTTACTGTAGCTGATTGTGGTCCTGTGATCAGTTGTGAATGTCATCAGTAAAGGGTTGTGTCTGAATTACAGAGGGAACATGCCAGTCACTTTGCTGAAGGTAACTTGGAACGCATGTTTTTATTTTATTTTTATCATGACAGAACATCAGGATTGCAATCAGTCATATCACAAAAGCTTTTCAGGCCTGGACTCTAATGTTTTAAACATGTTTTCTGTTCCCTGAAGGAAGAGGTGCCAAACAAAGTCAGAATCTGGATTCTACACAGGTACCCTGTCTAACCTGACTTGATCTTTGTCTGCTGTGTTCACCCAAAAATTAAAAAAATGTTTCTTCATCTGAAAAGATTAGAAAAAATGTAGCATGATATCACTTGCTCACCAGTAGGTCCTCTGCAGTGAATGGGTGCAGTTTGAAGTTAAAAACGTCTTGGTGGATTTTTTTTTTTATTACAAACATGCAGCTTTTCGCTTCATGTTTACTGATGGACTGGAGATGTGTGGATTATTCTGATGGCCCCCATTCACTGCAAGAGGATCCAGTGGTGATCAAGTGATGTAATGCTAAATTTCTCAAAAAATTAACTATTTCTTCAATGTCAGTGGCATGTTGAATCTACTGTGGAAGTCAATGGGGACCAACAACTATTTGGTTCTTCAAAATATCTTCTTTTGTGTTCAACATAAGAAAGAAACATATACAAGTTTGGAACGAAAATAGGGTGAACTTATCAATCAATGAGTATATTTTGTGTGTAAACCAGTAAAATATAAATGTACTTGTAATAAAAAAAATTCTACAAGACTTGTTTTTTTAGAGAATTTAATGTTTTTCTTCTATATTTCTATATATTTTTAACAGTAGTAGTAATCATTTCTTAATATAATACAGATTTTTATGCAGTGCACCAACTAATATAGTTGAGTGTTTTTTATAATGAGAGATTAAAAGGTCATATCCTTATTTGACATGACCTATGTGAATTATTCAGGTCAGGCCCACACAGTCAGCTCCTCTGCCAGTGAGATCTGCTCCAATGGAGTTATTGCCTGGTGAAGTGGATGCCCTTAAAAGAGAACTACGAGATTCGAGAAGAAGGCAAGAAGCAGCAGAGGCGGAGGTGCACAGGCTGGATGCAGCACCTCCTCTTCCTTCACAAGAATAAAAAACACAGAAGAAGCAGAAACAACGATCAGGCTCTGCATGCTGCCCATAACCGGTCGTGGGAGCTGGAGGAGGCCCTGGGCGAGGTGCAGAGGAGGATGGCTGGCTCGGAAACCCGAGTGAGACAGATGCAAGCTCATCTAGTGGCTGTCAGAGAGCACTTGGTGGAAGAACTAAGAGTCCAGCTCCAAGAGGTCAAAGGTCAGCGGGAGGCAGCTGTAGCCGAACTAGGGAGGATGCAGAAGGAGCTCAGCCAGAGCAGGAGGGAGGCAGAGCAGCAGAAGGAGAACCAGAGCTCCTTAATGCAGGAACTGAGTCGGATTTCCCATGAGCTTCTCAGCAAAGAAGAGCAAATAAACACGCTGAGGACCAGGTTAGCGGAAGTGGAGACACAGCAAGCTGAGATGTTGTGTAAAGAAGCTCAAACCCCATCAGAATGGTGCCCCACACAAGAGAAGAGTACCATGACTGACCTCACCACAGAAACTCCTAAACCAACTATAGATCTGGAGAACTACATTAGCAAGAATGAGCACACAGTCATAACTAGCTCACTGAAAGATGCACTGCAACAGGCTGAAACCAAAGCTGATGAGGCTCTACAGAAGTACCAGAGTGTCCAGGAGGAGAACCAGAGCCTGCTGAGAGAACTTAATGAACAAAAGACTGAGCTGGACACCATACAGGAGGCTCTGCAGGCCAGGTTTATTCCTGTTGCCAAAGTGGAGGAAAAGGAGAAAGAGGTGGAGCGACTCAAACTGGCCCTTGAAGAGATGGAGAAGCAACAAAACCAGGCCAATGTGAACATCTCAAACATAAAGGATGAGGGTGTTCAGACAGAAGAACACAGGCAGCCATGCACAAGTGAAGTACAGCATAACCAAGTATCATCTTCTACAGGGATTGACAGAGCAGAATGTGAAGTTACTAGAAGTGAAGTAAAAAAAGCGCAGCTATCTGAAATAGAAAGCAAAAGTAGCACAACTGAAGACCTGGGGAGCACATCACAAGTTGAAAAGGTGATTATTTCTTGTATATTAGTAATATTAATTTTTCCTGCAGATCCAACCATCCAGAACACTCTGATCACCTTAGGGTTTTGCACAGGGCACATTTTTTTTTCTTCAGTAAATGTAATTACATATATTCTCTGTCTCAGTCATCAGTGGAGCATGAGGGAAAGAGGTTGGCTCAGGTCAACATATCAGAACCCATGAGCTCCTGTGGACCATCACAGCCTGACAGCTCCCTCCAGGCTCAGGTCCGCAGCCTGCAACAGCAGCTAGAGGTTAGTTACTGATTGCTCTATCCTCTAGGGCTATTTCTTTGAGGTTTTGTTTTGTTGATGCTTTCTTGGACAAGAGGCCTCAGTGCTTTTAGTGCAGATTGGCTCATCATTTACTCATCCTCATGCCATTTCAACAGAAAATAGGATATTTTGAAGAATGTTTGTAACCAAACAGTTTTGGTTCTCATTGTTTTCCCACTGTATTTTTTATTTTTTTTTGTCCATACAATGGGAAATGAAACTGTTTGGTTACCAGCATTCTTCTATATATATATGTGTGTGTGTGTTCCACAGGGGTAAAAAAAGCCACAATAACAGAATTTTCATTTTTGGGTGACCTATTCCTTTAAGTTTAGTGTAAGTAAAGGTTTTATTCAAAAACCTATATGGCTTTTTTCCTCTGTAGAACACAAAGTGAAACTGGGCCAACTGAATTTTCATTTTTGGTTGAACTGTTTATTTAAATTTACAGCTTTAATAATCCTCGTGGAGAAATTAAAACTTGGGCTACCCAATAAACCCAATAAAATAAAAACACATGATTCAGTCCAGCGTTTACAACATATTGTTACTAATAAAACACTAATAAAAATTATCTGGAGTACAAATTTATTTGTTATACTAAGAACAGATTTTGATCAAATTATTATTAGATTATGTTTTGTTTTGATTCATGGAATATTCTGTTTCTTGTGCTGTCTTTGTGGAGAAGAGAAAGCACAGCATATCCATATTCACCAAATTTAAATTCAGTTTGCTAGTAGAGTTTTAGTGCTGTTGCACACCATAGACATCTTTTGTTCAGCTCTGTGGGGATTGAAATATGCTGGCAGGAGAAAGAACACAACAACAACTTCTGGAAAAGGTAAGTATTTATGTATATTTTGATTGTTTGAAAGAGCAAAAGAATAACAATTTGAATAGACAATGGTAAATCTCAAGTGAACCAACACTTTTCAATTAATGGAAATAACTACTTACAGTAGTCACTTTAACTCTCCCTTTATGTAAAGCTCCTAAATACCTCTTAATATGTTTATCTATTATTTGATTATATTAATTATATATTTTATATTTTATTTTATACTTATTTATCTATAGTTTAATGAGATTATGATATAATATATATAACTCTTTGGTTTGATACAACTTCACACTCTTGAAAATGTAAATTCAAAGTTTCACTCTTAAAATAACCAACAATGTTTTACACTCTTTCAGAAAACTCAACAGAAAGTAAACAACAAAAATGCACAGGTAAATAACCAGATGAAAAGGTATCAGTCCAAAGCAAATACTTAGTCCTTTGAAATAAATGTCCAACGTGGAAACAAAAATACTCAGATCCTTGAGTGAAAAGAGTTTCGATGCTTAGCAAAAAATGTGTCCAAAAAGTAAAAAACAGGTTTACACAATATTTCCTACCAGTGTGATGAACAACTTCCAGATTCTATGAAATGGGATGGCTCGCCAGTTTCTGCAACCGTGTGTCTCTCTCTCTCTCGATGGACAGCAGAAACAATTCTCCCAAACGTCAACAAAACTCCAGATCCAGAATCAGCATTGCTCTCAGGAACATCAATAAACAAAGAAGAGAGAGAGAAAAGAAAAGAAACCAACAAAAAAAAAAAAAAACCAACCTTGCAAAACAAGGCAGAAAATTACAATTAATATCAGAGCTCTCAATATCAAAAGCATATTTCAGTAACACACTGAAAAAATGTACAATTGCACTCACAATATACACATCTCTTTTTTCTTTAAACACATTTCTCATTAAAATACAACAACTGATTTGCTCAACTTACTCAACCCATATAAATCAATGCGTTAGCCATTAGCTAAGACCGCATGGTTAGCATAACTCCCTGTGCTTAGCATCACACTTTCAGCACATATTATTGACATAAAATAACCATTTGACCACAAATCAACATATATACACATATATTTTTCTTCTAAAACATTGAACAGAAATAAAGCATAATTTAGACGTTTGTTTTGTAGTGAAACACTACACTAACTAATTTATATAAAGGACAGACAAATACATATACATGTAATTCACTTACCAAGAAAAATAGTGAGTAAACAGAACAATCCCGGATGGAAAAATAAAAATCTCTCTTTTGGTTTCTCTCGAGTGAATTAACTTTTTTCTGTTTCCTATTTTCTTCAGATCCAGTGCAATCGCGATCGTCTAATGTAAGCACCACTTTACTGCTAACGAGCGAACACTGTTCTCATATTTCAAAACACTTCTCTTACAAATCGACTTAACTTAAAACACTTTAAATCTCTGTTCAAAAGCTGTTTTTGCTAAATCGCCATGTCTCCGCTTCTCACCGTTCTCTCCCTTTTTTCTGTTTGTTCTCCTCAATCCCCTTTTTCTGTTTTTTTTTTGACGTCAACCTTGAGGGAGGGGTTACTCTTAAACGGCCAGTTTCTAATTTTACTTATTTTCCTAGACATTTTCTGTTATTAACTATTTCACTTAGTATAAGTTGAGAATTCGATATATAATATGAATATGAATAAAATAATGGGATGATATTAATAAAATAGTCTTATTTTATTTACATATGTAGTAATATATATTTTTCTCTATTCACAGGTGCTGGCTCTTGTAACCTGGGTTACATCCTCCCTCACGGAATATATGCACGTCCCTGTGCATTTACACATCGATGATAGGGGGAACCACAGACTCTTCAAAGGAGCACTCGACTGCCTTACTTAAGCCTTGCAATAAGGACTGAAACACTGTGGTGAGTGGATTTCCTAATGTGGGGTATTCAAACTTTTTAGGGGGGTGTCGCTCTCTCTGTGAGCGTCTGGGAATAATATCCTCAAGATCAGCATTTTCGGTCTGTTCTTTCTGTGAAACTGCAACATGACGGTTTTCATTTGCCTCACTGCTTTTCTCCTCACTCAGTAACTCAGTACTTCCTGCATTTTCCTCCACAGGTTGCTCTTCAGGTAAGTATTCGTCCACAGGTTCCACTGAAAAATCCTCTTCGGATTCCAGGGCAGGTAAGCTCTTCCTCACAGGCTCAGGTACAGGTAAGCCAGATGTTCCTTCCAGAACACGAGGTAAGTAACTTGTAACAATCTCAATGTCAGATTCTAAGGATCTCCCTGGAACACTACATAGGATTTGTTCATCCTCAGACTCTTGGCTTTCGGCGACAGATTCTGATCCCAGCACCTCTACATCATTAGAAGAACTCCTGGTCTTAGGTTTCCTAGTAACCTTTCCCTTAGATTGTATATCAGGACTGCTTGGCTGCAAAAACCCACAGGGTAATAACAGGTCTCGATGCAAAGTCCTTAGAGAGCCTGTCTTTCCTTCTGGCTGGACAGCGTAAACAGGTAAATCACGAATCCTTTTGACAACTACATAAACTCCTTGCTCCCATTTGTCAGCCAATTTGTGTTTACCCCTTAGTCTCACATTCTTCACAAGAACTCTGTCTCCTTCTTCCAGATTAGAAGCGACCACTCTTTTGTCGAATCTCCTTTTGTTACGTCCAGCCACTTTCTCAGCATTCTTAGTAGCTATGTCATAACTTTCTCGCAATCTTGCTTTCAAATCTTGCACATATTGGGAATGTGACTTTGTAGGGGCATCCACCGGTAATCCAAAAGCCAAATCAACTGGCAACCTGGGTTGCCGTCCGAACATAAGTTCGTAAGGTGTGTATCCCGTAGTGTCGTTCCGGGTACAATTATAAGCATGTACCAGGGGCTTTACGAATTCCTTCCACTGAGATTTCTTCTCATTCTCCAGTGTTCCCAACATTTGGAGAAGTGTGCGATTAAATCGCTCCACAGGGTTCCCTCTTGGATGGTAAGGGGTGGTTCGGACTTTACGTATTCCGGCAATCTTACACAGTTCTTTTATCATTTTTGACTCAAAGTCTGCCCCCTGGTCGCTATGCAATTTTTCTGGGAACCCATAGTGTACAAAGTAATTGTCCCATAGACTTTTGGCAACAGTCTGAGCAGTTTGGTTCCTGGTTGGTATCGCAACTGCATACTTGGTGAAGTGATCTGTAATAACCAGGATGTTCTTGGTATTACTCCGATCTGGTTCCAAAGACAGAAAGTCTATGCACACCAGCTCCAGTGGCATGCTAGTTTTTATGCTCACCAAGGGTGCTGCTCTTTCCGGTGCGGTCTTTCTACGAACGCAACGTTCACATGTCCTGATCTTTTTCTCCACTGCTTGAGACATTCTTGGCCAAAAGAATCTTGATCTGACAAGATCTAAAGTTCTGTCAGTTCCCAGATGACCCATATCATCGTGGAGACTTCTCAACACTGTACTTCTAAGAAAAATGGGAAGCGCCAACTGATACAAGGGAACCCCGTGATCTTGTTTCTTTCTGTACAATATCCCATTCTTTAACTCAAGTCGATTCCATTCCTTGAACCACAACCGCAAAGTAGACGACTGATTCCCAAGATTACTGGGCTTCTTACCACTCTCCAATCCTTCTATGACAGCTTTTATCTCTGAATCTTTTCTCTGCAGGTCTGCTAAAGACGATGGAGACAGCTGAGGGAGATCTGGAAGACCATGCTCATCCTCCTGCTGGAACTCTTTGGGCAAAGCATCTTCATGGCAAGTGAGGGATTCGATCAAGGTAAGTGAAATATCAGAAGGGCTTGAATTCTCAGCTGATCCAACCACTTGATGTCTGTCACATATCGCTTTTATGGTGTCTGCAAGAACAACAGATGGCTCAGCTTCTTGCTCCATGAAATGGTGCAGAGCGAACTGTTTGATTCTTTCTCTTTCTTTCCGTGAGACCCAGTCATCAAGAAGTTCACCATGTGGTCGGCGAGAGAGCCCATCGGCATCCTGATTTTGGCTGCCAGCTCTGTACTGCAGCTTGAAGTTATAGGTTGATAAGCTGGACAACCAACGGTAACTAATGGCATCAAGCTTTGCCGAAGTAAGGATGTATGTCAGAGGATTACTATCCGTGACAACAGTGAACTCCGCTCCGTAAAGATAATCACTGAATTTGGAGGTAACTGCCCATTTCAGCGCCAGGAACTCTAATTTATGTGCAGGGTATCGGCTCTCTCCTTTCGTCAGTCCTCTGCTGGCAAAAGCTATAACTCTCTTCTGCCCTTCTTGCTCCTGATATAAAGCTGCGCCCAGCCCTGTGGTGCTGGCATCTGTGTGTAGCACATAGGGGAGCTTGGGGTTAGCGAAACCAAGTACAGGCGCAGACGTAAGCTTGTCAATGATGGAATCAAAGGCAATTTGACACTCTGGAGTCCATCTCTCATGAAACTCCTCTTTGGGATTGAAATATCCATCTTTCAACCTCTTACTCCTACTCTTTTGGAGTGGAGGGTATCCAGCCGTGAGATCTGTAAGAGGCTTCACTATCTTAGAGAAATCCCGGACGAATCTTCTGTAATACCCGGCAAACCCTAGGAAGGACTTTAACTCTTTTAGATTCGTTGGCCTCGGCCAAGTCTTCAGAGCTTCAGTTTTCGAGGGATCTGTCTCCACTCCACTCTGAGAGACAATATGGCCCAGATATTTTACAGATGTCTGGAAGAAATGGCATTTCTCAGGAGATAGCTTTAATCCATACTCCTTCAGATGATTAAAGACACGTAACAACCTTGCTTCGTGCTCTTCCAGAGTTTCTGAGAACACAATGAGATCGTCGATAAACACCAACACCTCTTTTCGATTTAGGTCTCCCATGCAACGCTCCATCAATCTTTGAAACGTGCTCGGCGCATTGGATATTCCTTGTGGCATTCGATTGAATTCCCAGAATCCAAATGGGCAAACGAACGCTGTCTTACACTTGTCTGTTTCTTCCATTTCGATCTGGTAGAATCCCGATTTTAGGTCAAGCACGGAGAACCACTTCGACCCAGTCAACGTGGAAAAGACTTCCTCCAAGTTTGGAAGCGCATAAGCATCCTTAATTGTCTGCAAATTAAGCTTCCTAAAATCGATGCACAATCTTACTCCACCATTTTTCTTACGAACCACAACAATGGGCGAGGCAAATGAGGATTCGGACTCGCGTATGATTCCAGCTGACAATAACTCTTGGAGGTGAGCTCTCACAGCATCGACGTCCTGAGGGTGAATAGGTCTAGCCCTATGCTTGAACGGTGTCTCATTGCTTAGTTTTATTTGATGTTTCACTTTTGCCGTGTGACCATAATCAAGGTCATGCTGCGAGAAGACTTCAGGCCTAGAACTCAGAAACTTTGAGATCCTCTCCTTCCATTCTGCAGATAAAGGGGAGTCTCCAAAATCAAAGGTGAGGTTGCCAGTGTTACGTTCTCTCTCCACTGGTTCCTTGCTTAAACCTTGATGCTGGCCCATGATCCTCTGGACTGCATGGATTTCCGCTAACACAGTTTTAGGAGTAAGTCGTATGTCAGTTTGTGTCTCATTCCTCAGCAGGACTGATAACTTAGTTGGATGCTTATGGGGTAGAGAGTGCAGACAGCTTGCAATCAAGATCCCATTCGGCAAAGGGATCGATGGTGGTTCAAGGGCCACCCATCCTTTCATGTAGGGCCCATTCAGATGAACTGCACCATCCAAAACTACTGTACTTTTTGCAGGTATAACTTCCACAGAGGTCCCTTTCACTTTTACACACCCAAGGTTCTCGCTGGTAGCTCGAATCCACCTGGCCTCCAACACTCTAAGTACTGCCTGATATCCACAAAGACTGGACTGAAGCTTCACTGAACTCTCTTTGGCACTCTTGCTATACAACACATCAAGGGAGTTAGTTCCAACTAGGATCTGTGGGGAACTCGTCAAGTCTGGCACCACCAACGCCAAAGTAGGAATTTCAACTTCCACCCCAATGAACGTTGCAGGAAACTTTAGGGTTAACTCAATGTATCCTAAGTATGGTACAGCCTGACCGTTAGCCCCTTCAACTTCTAACAGGTTACCCAGTGGTTTCAAGGGAGAGTCTGTCAGATTATTTTCATAAAATGATTGAGGGACCGTAGTCACTTGTGAGCCTGTATCTAGCAGACAGTTCACTTTTTTGTCTCCAATCATAACTTCTGCCGTACACTTCACTCCTACTAACCCTTTGGGCAAGCAGTTTGACGGCGGTGTGTTATGTCTATCTGTATCAACGTTCTGTTCAAAACATTCAGGGCGATAGTCTGAATGTATGGTCTTCGTATGCCCTCCTACAAAGACCTTCTTTAGTTTAAAGGCTGAGTAGGCCTTCCATACTGAGAGTCCCAAGCACGCTGCTGCTCTCTCAGCTTAGCCCTTTTCTCCGTCACCTTAGCGGGGTTCGCTGCATTTTCGCAATTAACTGCCAGGTGTCCATCTTCTCCACAGGAAAAACAATACCAAGCACGAGGCCTATCAGTCCTCAATGAGCTTTTCCTGGGGTCATTGTTCCTCACTGTATCAAGCGGTCTCTGCATATAGAATGCTTGAGGTGTCTGACGAATAGCACTCTGAGCTTGCAGTTCAGCCACTTGACTTCGCAGCTTACGAATCTCTGATTCCTCCAAATCGCTTGATTTTGAACTTTGGGCTACTGACTCCTTCACTGCCGCAACCTGGGTGCTTAACTCCTCCACCATCCCCTTCAGAGCAGTTAGCTCAACCTTCTCAGAGAAACCTTTCTTGTTCTTCTGATCTGGTGGCTGTTTCAGGGCTGTGACTTGAGCCTGAATTTCCACTACTTGCTTCCTTAACAGACTCATTTCAGAATTCTCAGAATGTGGTATATCACAAGGGCAAGCCAACATCTGATTGGAAGGTACTCGAAGCTTTGGAAAACCAGCTGAAGGTTTTGACAGTCCAAGATGTTTCTTCATACGTTCCTCCTTCGAAGCTTGTTTATCTTCTTGAGTACGTATAAGCACTGCCAACTCGGCAAAAGCAGGTGGATGCGCTTCTCTTTTTTCAAGCTGGAGATCTGCGATGAGGCTATTGTCCCAACACCCTCTGCAGAACTGTTTCAGCAAGTAGCGATCCCGCTCTGTTTCCATTATTCCGTTTCGTCTGATCGTCGTACTCAAAATGACCTGCAGCCTGTGCAAGTAACCTGATGGCTTTTCACTCTGATTCTGACAGGTACTCATGAATTTAGCCAGCAGCTCATCACCATCCTCTACAGAACCATACACAGACTCCAAGATCTCAAGATAAGCAGCAGGTAAGGCTGGAGGGTGCACATGCTTCACAACATCAGCTGCTGGAGGTAAGAGACTATCCAGAATTTTCCGGGTTCTATGCAAGTCAGAAATGGAAGGGTCATTCAACAAGAAGTCGACACTCGCACGCCAAGTGTCGAAATCCGGCTCATTTGGGGGACGTGGGGACTTCCCAGAGAAGGCCCTCAGACGAATCAAAGTCTGCTGTGAAGTATTGTCGCTTTTCACTATGTGCTCAACGACCATCCTCTGGACACCGGGTGGGTCTATGATATTTACAGGAAATGTGAGACTGGTGGGTACACTAACATCCTCCGTAGTGACTCTCGAAACAGGTGGGGACACAAAGGTAATCTCACTCTTGGTTGGGTTTTTATTCTCAATATCTTGAGCATCTGTTGCAGGAGGAGGGTTGACAGAATGAGTATCTGCGATTTTCTCCAATTCTTCCTGTAGGACACTCTGAAAAGGCCTCCCACTTTCTTTGGCAATGGCTCTTAATTCTTCAAGATACCCTTCTGTGGCGGTGCGACTAGTGGGCTTAGTGTATGCAGAAGGAAGGGTACGGACACGGAAAGTGACAGCTGGGTCAGAAAGACTGCCTAGAGTCAAGGGCAGAAGGGGAAGTAACTTCTGGATCGCTGAGTTGTGGCTGTATTCAACAATAGCATTTCTATGGAACTCAGACTCTGGGTCGTCAATTATGAGATTTTTGCTAATTGAGCCAAATCTTTGCAAATATTTTTCTATTTCATTGTCAACTTCAGTTAACGTAAGGCCTTCAATCAAAAGTGCGTTCTCTACATTAACGTTTTCCTGTTTCACTATCTCCATCTTTTGCTTTTAAAGATTAAGTTTCTGAGGCTCACAGGTTTATTTTTCTCTGGTTCTTTCACAGACTCTTGTTGCAACCAAGACTCCTGGCTGGCTCGCCAAATTTTCCCCTGTAACACCCGCGAAGAATGCACGGAAGGAAATAATTTGGTTTCACAGCTACTTCTATGTATGTGTGGGGCCGGATCAGAAGACTACGTTCGCTCAGGAGTCAGGATTGCAGCAGGAGAAAGAACACAACAACAACTTCTGGAAAAGGTAAGTATTTATGTAGATTTTGATTGTTTGAAAGAGCAAAAGAATAACAATTTGAATAGACAATGGTAAATCTCAAGTGAACCAAACACTTTTCAATTAATGGAAATAACTACTTACAGTAGTCACTTTAACTCTCCCTTTATGTAAAGCTCCTAAATACCTCTTAATATGTTTATCTATTATTTGATTATATTAATTATATATTTATATTTATTTTATACTTATTTATCTATAGTTTAATGAGATTATGATATAATATATATAACTCTTTGGTTTGATACAACTTCACACTCTTGAAAATGTAAATTCAAAGTTTCACTCTTAAAATAACCAACAAATGTTTTACACTCTTTCAGAAAACTCAACAGAAAGTAAACAACAAAAATGCACAGGTAAATAACCAGATGAAAAGGTATCAGTCCAAAGCAAATACTTAGTCCTTTGAAATAAATGTCCAACGTGGAATCAAAAATACTCGGATCCTTGAGTGAAAAGAGTTTCGATGCTTAGCAAAAAAATGGGTCCAAAAAGTAAAACAACAGGTTTACACAATATTTCCTACCAGTGTGATGAACAACTTCCAGATTCTATGAAATGGGATGGCTCGCCAGTTTCTGCAACCGTGTGTCTCTCTCTCTCTCTCGATGGACAGCAGAAACAATTCTCCCAAACGTCAACAAAACTCCAGATCCAGAATCAGCATTGCTCTCAGGAACATCAATAAACAAAGAAGAGAGAGAGAAAAGAAAAGAAACCAACAAAAAAAAAACCCAACCTTGCAAAACAAGGCAGAAAATTACAATTAATATCAGAGCTCTCAATATCAAAAGCATATTTCAGTAACACACTGAAAAAATGTACAATTGCACTCACAATATACACATCTCTTTTTTCTTTAAACACATTTCTCATTAAAATACAACAAACTGATTTGCTCAACTTACTCAACCCATATAAATCAATGCGTTAGCCATTAGCTAAGACCGCATGGTTAGCATAACTCCCTGTGCTTAGCATCACACTTTCAGCACATATTATTGACATAAAATAACCATTTGACCACAAATCAACATATATACACATATATTTTTCTTCTAAAACATTGAACAGAAATAAAGCATAATTTAGACGTTTGTTTTGTAGTGAAACACTACACTAACTAATTTATATAAAGGAACTTGTAACAATCCCGGATGGAAAAATAAAAACCAAGAAAAATAGTGAGTAAACAGAACAATCCCGGATGGAAAAAATAAAAATCTCTCTTTTGGTTTCTCTCGAGTGAATTAACTTTTTTCTGTTTCCTATTTTCTTCAGATCCAGTGCAATCGCGATCGTCTAATGTAAGCACCACTTTACTGCTAACGAGCGAACACTGTTCTCATATTTCAAAACACTTCTCTTACCAGATCGACTTAACTTAAAACACTTTAAATCTCTGTTCAAAATTTGCTAAATCGCCATGTCTCCGCTTCTCACCGTTCTCTCCCTTTTTCTGTTTGTTCCCCTCAATCCCACATCAACCTTTTTTTTTTTTTTGTACATCATTTTTACAAAAACCTAAATGGATACATTACTCTTAAAATGACATCTTCTATTTAAAAATGTATAATAAAGATTTAAAATAATTTTAATTAAATTTAAAAACTGCCGCACTGACGAAAGCGCTAAATTTAAAAACTGCCTCACTGACGAAAGCGCCAACAAACGAGGTTTGTCCCGGTGATGGCGCGCTCGCTGCTGTTTTTCTGTAAACAAAAAGGCGTCAGAATAAAATGCAAGGTTGTCATTATTTCAAGTCAATTAACCAATTTCGGTTTGTTTTTCAAAAAGCTATCGAATCCTTATGTGGTGCTTGACAAATGTAATCATTCTCTCAGCCGTCATTCTCGTCTTTCAGGCAAAACAGGGGTGAGTGACAGAAGAATTTTTATTCTGAGCCAGCTTCTGCTGTCAAAATAGCTCAAAACATTGTCAACATTTTGTATATTACTTTATTTTGGGATACTGTACGTGCTATATATATATATATATATATATATATATATATATATATATATAAATAGAAAATAGAAAATACAACAATGACGGCTTACTGACAAAGGTTCGTTCAGAGTTCATAGATTTCATTAGGTATTATTTAAGAGTTATCCATTGTTTTTCAGTATTGTTTTATCACTGTTTTCGTTATTCGGCTGATGCCGATTGTTGGCCGATACATTGGTACATCGCTAAATTGTATTTTGGTTTATCCAGTGTTCTTTATGCTGGGTTGTTGCCCCACTTGATATAGAGATGAACAACTTCACCTAAAGGTATAGTTCACCCAACAATGAACATAATTTATTCGCGTCTTTCCAAATCTATGTCTTTCTTTTAATCTTTCATCAAAATTACTCGTTTAATAAAAAACGCTCCGGATGATTTGCCTTGAGACCCCTCTGATCCACTTCCTGTGCGTCGTAGCTCTTTAATTACAGTCCGTTTCATCAGACCGTGTTCTTTAAAGTGAAGAGATCAGACTGCCCTCTTGTGTTCTGCCCTAGACAGTTGTTTTGATGGAAAATGGTAGGGGATTTGTGTTCTCTAGGCCGGGTAAATATTTTGCTGTGAAAATGAGTAGGTAGTAGTCATCTCTGATGTCCTAAAAACTCATATTACTGGTGTTTTGTATTAATTAGGCAGAAGAATGGACATCTGTAAAGTGGAAGACACTGTTTATGTACTTAATTAAATCTATCCCTTGGTCTTGGCACAAAAACAAAACAAACAAAAAAAAAGCTTTTCTCAGTTGTGCATTTTTTTTCCATGAAGAGGCCTGACAATAAACCCCAATACACAGACTGCACAAACACTCAGCATATGGTTTTGATTTCAGAGATTTGTTGTTAAACACTGACCTCAACACAGTCATCCATCAAGATTTTTATTTGTGCTAATACGATTTATTGTCTACACTGAGGTTTGGCTGAGTGTCATGCTTGCACAGACCTGTTTTTTTCTTCTGTTCTACGATGAACTGACTGTGGTCATTGTGGTTTCATTCAGTTTCTTGGCTTGGCTGTTCATGTTGTAACCATAGTTTATCAAAGCTCATGACACTAAGAAGAGCTTTTTGGCACTGCGTTAAAGTTTTATTCCACTGAAGTCTGAAGATTTTGCACAGGAAAGAAACATAATACCCTATTAATTTTAAAGGAACCCTGACCCTCCCCAAATACAACCTACACCCCCACCATCCTCATCAATTTGTTCACTTGAGACCCACTTCCCTCCCTAGCTAGTATTGTGTCTCATATTTAATAGAGGAGCGAACCACAACATTGGTTTCATGTTTAGTTCTTTGTGGTCTAAGCTGTTCTCAGTAATTACGGTGAATACTTTTCAATGTGCCTGGAAATTTTCCTTTAATCAGATTTCCAAAGCACTAACCAGAACCAGATGCCCACTTGGTTTGTCTCATATTACTGTGTGCTTAGAGATCACAGCGTGGTGATCGCTTTTAACAGTCCGCTAACAAACGCTGACTGACGGCCCCACCTCTTCCCCTGAGGGGGCGTGACCTCTGTAAGTAATGCTGCTTTTACTTTTGCTCCTGCACTGGTCAGATCCATTTGAAAAACAAGACGTGTTCAACCCTTGAAAACAGAACCCTACTAAAGCTAATACAGTTTCACCCATTTGATGGTGTTTACCTTACATTATTAGCATTCTTGTTGGTCTAACTGTAATATCAAAGGTGAGGAGTTCAAATTTGCTTGGGTTTGGTGCTGGCTTCACCTCCTTTTCCTTGCTCTTTTTTTTTCTGGCTGTTTGACCAGCACTTTCCCTGCTCTACACCTGTTGCAGAATCCTAGAAACTCATTCTCATTCTAAAGTGAAATTACTGAACCTACACATAGGAGCCTGATAAAAATGATCTTTTTAGAAGATTTCAAATGGCACTTAGAGGATTTTGCGTCTGAGCTCTTCATATAAAACGTATTTTTGTAAAACTTATATATAAATAACTAAATATATATTTTATATGTAGTATATTTATACTATATATACTGTTTATATATAGTATATGTAGTATAAATAAATATTTAGTTATTTATATAAAACATATTAAGTATTTTTTACATCATTTTACATGTATTTATTCATCATAGTAGTATCTGATGTTAATTTAAATGTTTTAGTTGATTTATTAAAATCTGATTGAAAATGTATTACAGTAATTTGTAAATGAAAACCTAATGGGGATCAACACTGAGAATACTGGAAATTACAAAAAAATAAATATAAAGTAATAAAGTAAATCCGTAGTAATACGTAGTAAATTATTTTATCTCCATATATATATTTATATATATATGAAGTGTATGTATACACACACACACACACACACACACACACACACACACATAAATAAAATATTTATAACGTATAAATCGTATCATTGATATATCATGTAGTATTTGTAAATGACATTGTAAATTATACAGAAATATATATATATTAATTTCTGTATAATACATGCAAAATGTATTCATAGAAAATAAATTCTACATTTATTTTCATTTTTTACATTTATTTGGCATTTCATGACAAATAAGAACTTAGTTCACCATTTTTAATGTACTGTAGGGATTTTTTTATTATGACCCTTTTTATATGATGTCCAGGAAAGCAGCATCAGAGAAAACCATTTTACTCTTTAAACTGTCTGTATTGGGGATCGTGTCTCACAGTGGTATCACATCTCTTGGTAAGATTCTTCAGTCATGGTGTCATTATGTCTGTCTCTGATCATGCCAGTCGTGTTAAAATTAGTCCTGCTGTGGCCATTCAAGTGCTTCTTAGAGCATTGTGTCATCTGAGTTGAGGGTTGCGTCACTGTTTTTCCCCCTCATTAAGCTACGGTTAACCACAAATGGATCAAGGCCCTGTTCCCATTCTCTCCGCTTCTGTCCCTGCCCAGCACAAATGACACATGCCTGGAGGAGAAGACATCCCACATTCACACGTCTCACAGGGCGCTGACATTCCCTATCTGTTACAGCACCGCTGTAATGGGAGAAGAGAGTTAGAGCGCTCTTCACCCCAAACCCTCACATTAGTGTGTGAAACACTGGAACGACGCAACCACAGGGCATATGGGATGTATTTATAGCAACGCTGGCTTATATACTCTGCTGACAGAAATGTTGACGATATATTCCAGTCCTGATTATGTGAGATGACTTTGTTTTTATCCCATCAGGCTGTTGTCAGGTTCTGCTGTAATACTTTTACAGCGGGGTTTCTGTATCAGACTCTCCCCCACATCTCTCTCATAACATAAACCACATAATGAGGCAATCATCTGTCAAATCCTCAGAGATCTTGTTAGAAACTGTCAAGAGCAAGAGATCTTTTTTTTACAGTCTTGGATGAGAAAATGCCTGCTAAATGCCTAGAGTTTTCTTGCTTTTAATGAATTTATATTAGCTTTGAAACCATCTATATATGCTAGTGTTTGCCAAAAGCTGACAATATTTTTTTTTTGTAGATTTAAACTTTGTAAGTCTTTCTCTTTTAGGACATTTTTGTTGACATATCTTGGACTTAAGGATATATTCATTTGTCCAGTAATAAAACACTCTAGAATAAGTTCTTTTACCTTTCTCCAATAACAAGTGAAAAATTATAGTTCACAATTGTGAAAAATTAACAACTATTAGCTATTTTTGGAATAAAAAAAGCTAATTTTTTTACAATATGAAAACAACTTTTTCTTGTCAAGTGCTCAGTTATTGTTGAACACTGACATTTCATAAAAAAATCTTTTACACTCCAAATAACAATTAAATTGTCTTTACAAGTTAAACTCCTGGAAAAGAATAACATGTTAGATGACCTCATAGAAAAGGTCTCAAGTCAGTGTTTGCTCTCAATTTAGTCAGGGTGGTAATTTAACTCTAACCAACATGATGTATTTTGCTGTCGCCTCATAGAACCAACTTAACAAAACACACGCATGGGCATTACTACATTATTCAGGAAGTTGTAATTTTATCCATTTTTCTGTGACATGGGGTGGTGACCTAGTGGTTGGACTAAGGCTCCACAGACAGAGGTTCAATTCCCAGAGGTGCCTTAGAAATTGGAGAGTGAGTGAGATCACAGTCCTGTCTTGTTATCATTGTGCTGTTCCATCACATTTTTATGCTGCCGATGATGTAATTTTGTAATGAAGAAAATTAGAAAAATGCAACATTTCTAACATGCATGCATTTTTGGATCTTAGTGTATATAAATACTGTAAATGAGTATGTGTGTGGGTGTGTGGTTCATTGGTGTGTTTATATGTGCATGACTGATTATTTGTTTTGGAAAATACTTTTGCCGCAGAAAGGGGCTGTGGTCTCCACCATCAATTACAACTTAAAAGATCAAACCACTCTCCTCCGGAGGGAGAAATCTGCAAAATATAAACAGGCTGTTAAATGGAAAACTACATCTGTGTTCATTTGTTTCAGCCAGAGATGGCCACATTTGGTAATCCTTACTGAAAATGATTTCGAATGGCTTTCGAGAGTGAAAAAAGACCGTTTAACCTGTCATCTGTTTCCTAGAGGGGGGCTGCAGTGTAAGAATGTTGAGATGTGGACGTCCAGAGATTCCACATATACTCACTGGCTCCTACCCATCTTGCATCACATTCTCTTTCTTAAAGGACTGTAGACATGTTTTGAGAGGCATCTGTGGTTTTAATGGAAGCCATGCTCTTTAGAAATTTATAAACACTGTTTTTGAGATTGAAAGGGCTGCTCTGCGTCTTGTGGAGCAACATTGTCTTCACTACTTATATTGTTTTAGAGACTGGAAACTACTAGCCCTTTGAAGGCATTAATATGTGAGATGGATTTGGATGTCACTCAAGTAGCAATAGATCAAGGTTAGGGCAATTACGAGATACATGTCAGTCTACGCCTGAGACGTCAGAGTTGTTGAGCAGTCTATGCTGTGCTTTGGAGATTCATAGTTTGCATGGCATAGCACTTCAAAGTAAACCCTAACAGAACACTTTTTATCACATGCTGATGTGTAACACTGAACGGATGACATTGATAATGGCATAAAAGAACTGGCTGAATGAATCATCATCAGGATGTTTTAATGAAGACTGGGACTAAAAATAAGCCAGCTCACCTCTTTAGGAGAATGAAGAATTGGGCCTTTTGAAGTACATAGGGGTGTGTAAAAGCTCTGTATGGGCGGTTCTGAGTGTTTGAAGAGGAAAAATATGCTTGACAGTGCTCTCTCTCTCTCTCTCTGTCTTTTGCTCCTCATTAGTCTGCATACAGGGTAAAGACAGCCTCTAATGTCACCTTTACAAGCGGTCTCGTCTGCCCCTTTCATCTCGGATCCTCTACAAGTTTTCATCACTCTGATCCTCCTGTGATCCTGAAACTTTGATTGAGCCTTTGTGCTACAAATTTGTCAGTGAATTGAAATGCAGATTCCCTGATGAGTGACTTTAGGGGTGGAAAAAGAAATTTGCTTGAGAAGGTGATTATCCACCTGTAAAACACAAGGAAAAATTGCCGTAAAAACAGGTTGCTTGTGAATTCATGTAGCAGGCTATGCTGTGTGTGATTGCATGTTCAGGTGAGAATGAATTTGCTTTGTTCCATAAACGGATATAAAAGACTCTGAGAGAAGAGAAGATGAAATTTGTAAAGTTTAAAAAATAATGACTACTAAGGGGATCTTAGATCTGTTGCCTGACCTTGTTAACAATATTTTTTTTTTAAAAAATATTTTGTTAAGGTGAGTTGAAGAGCTTAAATCCAGCATTTAATTTTGGTAACACTTAAAAATTATGTCATTAACATTAGTTATTGCATTAGGTATCATCCACTAGCAATACACACCTAATTTATTAATTTAGATTAACACCTTTATAATTACACTAATATATACTATAAGATTTTCATTATCCTTATTAATGTCTAATTTATACAACTTGTTAATGTTAAATGTATTGGTATATGGAAAAATTAATCATTATGATTTTAAAAATAATAACAATTATGTGCTCAATATATAAATATTCCAGCACTAGCTTTCCCTATATGAGCCATCTAGCTTAGACAATAATGTTGATTTTTTTTTTTATCTGCTGTACTTCTTTTCCCCAGGAGAGAGCAGACTTGTATTACAGTGGGACATGTTTCTATCATTAAGACAGTTTCTATCAGCCCAGCAGATGGCAGCCTCATAAGCTACTACAGCACTTGTGTTGCTGCTTTAAACAAAGGCTGATGAATTGTTGGTGCTCTAAAGGAGGATTGAATTAAGGTAAGTGTGTCAGTGTAACATCAGTCATTGGCTACATGGTAAATGAGAGATAATTAAACAAATCATTTATTTAAACAGTAAAAGTGTTCAGGCTGATAACATTGAGAAATGTTTCCAAACATGTTATACATATGCATATCATTACTACCTGGATATTGCATAAAGTAATGTATAATTGCCCTAAATAGATCATTGGTTATGGCCTGATTGTTGTTGCTCATGTACCGTTGAGTTTGCCGTGCGTGTGGGGATAGCTGAGGTGTAGTGGAGAGTGGAGACAGAGTCAGTACTGTGATCCCCCTGTAAACCACAGACCTCAGCACTGTCGGTTTGCACATTGACAGGCTCCACTCCCTGTGGGTTTGGCTGGAGGTGGCCTGGAATTGACCCACAGCCTGTGGGCGCTCAGGGGAGGCAGGGTTAGTACTTTGGCTAAGTGTAATGTGGATAACAGTGTGTGAGTTAGCTAAGCTGACGTTTCTTTCCCACAGATTTCCACCGAGGTCACAGCTGGGATCTACTGAATATTTTTTAAGCGTAACAACAAATGAATAAGTATGTGGTTTGGGAGGAAGGGCAAACATCTGCAAGACTCTCTCCAAATACACTAAAGAGCATTGAATTAAACATGTTTTTAGACTTATATATATAAATATATATATATATATATATATATATATATATATATGTATATGTATGTGTGTGTGTGTGTGTGTATATGTACCTCAACATCGGTTTCTCAGAGTTTTACAGATAGTGGATGTCTTTAAAAGCTGTTGCTGTAGAGTTGAAGTAGGGTAAGGATTTATCGAACAGTTTAGCTCTGGACGGGAGGTATGTTAGCAGGAGAGCAGTAATCCAGAATGTGCCCTCCCCTGCGGATCACCAGAGGAAGCACGTTGGAAAATCACTGATGTCTTTACAAATATTTACTCTTGCCCTGCAACATCTGCTGAATTTATTGTTGTAAAATCCCCCCACCGTTAAGCGCTGGATTGGAGTGTCCAGATGTTCCTAATAACGGCTGCTAGCTTAGCCATGCTGGAGAAATAGAGGTGCCCTTGAGCAAGAATGAACTATTGTTGGGCTCAACCCATCCCTGCCCAGCTGGATTAGTGGGAGCACAAGCAGTGGAAGGGCCATTTATTAAAATGCGATCTGTTGTGGTCAGGCTTAAGGTGGGCATGGAAGATCACTGGTATGTCGCTGCTTTTGTCTGGGAGCACTTCTGCCCTCTGCACCACAGCGCTTATGTGTGATCTGAATGAAACCGCTGGTATTTGGGTTGAGGGCATTAATGATTTATTCTGCATCTGTTAGCCAAGAACGTTTTGAATGATAATAAGTCCCCCCAAGATGTTTAATCATCTGATACCTTTGGACTGGAACACTGAGTCTGCCTGCCTGCCTGCAAAGTTTGTTTTATCTGTCTCTCCTCAGCTCGCTGGATAGATAGGCCTCTTTGGGCTTCTGCTGATCGTCGGCCTGCTATGGGACTTCTTTGGTGAGCACAAAGCCATTAGTTCCGCTCTATGTACAGGGGGTACAGAAAGTTTTTGGACACTTGATTCATACTTAAAAATCTATTAATTTCATTGCATATATAACAAATGAAGCTAATTCACTTTTTTTGAACCTTTACCAACAGTAAATGTTAAAATACAGAAAAAGATTTGCAAGAGTAACCGAATAATGAATATCAGCACACACACACACACACACACACACACACACACACACACACACACACACACACAGGCACACAGGCACACTTTATATATATATATTTAATTGTTTCTATCTATCTATAGGCTCATAAAAGTTATTTTATTTAAAATATAATATATTAATATAAGAAATATAATAATTTTTTTTTTGTATTTTTACTTTTAACTGACAATTATATTTCACTTCTAAAACGTAAAGTTTATCTTTAAATCTTCAAAATCCTAATAGTTTGATAACACTGTTAAATTCCAGTTTTTGCAAATCTGAAAGTGAATATTGATTTTGTGTGTGTGTGTGTGTGTGTGTGTGTGTGTGTATGACGCAGTGCCTTTGCCTGTATCATTTACAACTGATTTGAGCTTTCAGGGTTTTATTTTTTATTTATTTGGACAAAATTGTATAGAAAAATAGCATAGTGAAGAATTTATAATATTGGCCATTGATCAGCTCTCAGCATGAAAATAAATGTTTACAGCATCTCTATAACTGCATAAATTGCTAACTATCTTCACATGTGTGCACCCATATGTTTAGGTATTTGCGTATGCATTCTTGCGAGCACATATGACAGGCGTTTTCCTTGCAACTTGAAACAGGCTTGTCAAGGGGAATCTAGCACCCGTTAGTGAGAGGAGAAGGATGGAATGGGGGGTGCAGTAAATTATTTGTGCTGGCAGATGTTCACAGACCCAAATATGCATGAGTTTGTGGACCTGGCAGCTCTCGCCTCTTGCCAAACTTGCTTCTTTTTCATGATGCATGCGGGAGCAGTTGTTATTCTGGCGGTGTTACAGAGTGCATTAATCTGAACTATCATCACCTCCGACCACTTTTGGTGGAAATTATTTCACCCCTTTATTAAGGGAACTCCAGTGAAACATTACCAGTGGCGGTAAGGTCAGCATTCTTGGCGGTTCTGTCATCAGGCTTCTGTGCTTTTACACTGGCCTTTCTGTGCAGCGTAATGTAAACCTTGGATGGAAAGTACAGACTGTGAGAGGGAGGAAAGCAGGGACAGCCACCTCTAATACGCAGCGCTTCTGGCGTTTCAATCACCATCCCTCTCGTATTTGTTTCAAAAACCCACGCAGTGATTTGATTCCATTTTAAAGGAACACTCGTGCCAATGGCATATTGCTGTAAAGTGCCAATATATGTGGTTTTGGATGCAGTTCAGAATGACTCAAGCTACTGTTGTGGTGCCTTATTAAAGCGACTCTTTCTCTCTCTCTTTCTGTTTAGCCAAACCATTTGAGCTGATGATTTCACAATTCATTTGAAAGCGATCTCTCCCAGGCCAGCCCAGCGTGCAAATCCAGTACACTGGTTCTTACCACAGAGTGGTTATGGGAATATTCTCTCACTGAGTGGTTGGTCAGTTTGACCATTATTGTTCAGAACACATGCTTCTCATCACAGCTCAGAGAGGCAGATGGAAAAACTCTTCGTATGAAAGAAATAATCAGCAGTTTATTCAACTATCCCTTTGAAGAGACAGTAAGAAGCCCTCTCAAATACAGATGCGCAGTTTACATCTATACTTAGTGTCTGTCGACGGTATGTTTTGGCAGCTCTGCCGGACGGGCTGTCGTGCTGTGTAAATTGCATAAGTATTCATCATGTGATGCCCATTGTGACCTTTGGTCTCTCTTCCTGTTGCGAACTAAAGCCATTTAGCCTGTCAGGGCCTCAACCTTTTTGTAAATGTCACTTTGAGAGATGTGTGAAAGCCATAACAATAGCCATCGTGTAATCAAGTTATCAGCAATGCCCAGAAAAAAATTGCAATTATCATAATAACATATCCAGCCAGTCACTTACTGTCATGCTTGTTCTGACTATGCACGGGGGGAACGGGAGGGGAGTCTTTTCTAAAGGAGGGCTTTGGCAGTCTGCCACAGAGTGTGCGCTTTTCCCTCGAGGCCTCTTACTCACCAGTCAGAGAAAATGAGAATTACACATATTAAAGAGGGTAAACGGCAGTAATCACCGCACTGGGAGGAGGCAAGAGGATTCACGGGCCTGCTGAACGTGTAGTGCAGGAAGGGAAGGGCTGCTCTGTTCACACACACACCCTTTTGGAGAAACGAGTGGTGCTTTGCCCCATATGCTCTCAAGAATGTGTTCCATAAACTCCATCCACTTGTAGGCCAGTGAGTGTTACGACTTGTTGTTTTAGGTGTTCTTGGTGTCAGCCCAAAGGTTTTGTTTCCAGTCATTGATCTTAGATGAAAAGAGCACTGGTTAATGTACTGTACATGCTGCTATGTTTTCTATCACTTCGAAGGATTTGCATATGTGAAAATACTGCTAGTACTTCTGTTGGTACATCAGCATGTGAAGCATGTATTAGATTTAACTCAGCTATAGAGTGCTGTCAGTCAGTTAAAATTGTGATTAATCTCCTAATTATTATCAGTTAACTCGGCTGATTAACACCTTCAGTTTCAAGGAAACTAAATAATATGTGTAGTTTGTGTGAATGACACTTACAATGAAACAACTAAATGTGCAATTATTTAATAGTAAAAACAACATTTTCTCCCATGATTTATAGATATAATTGTATACGTTTAAAGCTAGATTTGCTGCTGGTCAGCAGTCCGTCATAATCTTTTATTGGTAATATTTTACTTGTTAAGGTTTGATGACAACTTATTAAAGAGTGTAAATGACATCCATTCTGGGTTTGATTTTTTGCATAAAATTACAATAAATGAATAACAATAAGTTAAATAAATAATCCATTAATTTAAAAGTAAAAATGTACCCATGGTTGGCTTTTTTCCAATGGTTCCAAATAGTGTTGTTAATCACACAGAACGGAATTAAATAAATGTTTTAAAATGGCATTAAACACCCTGAATTCATTGCATTCGTTAACTTTGACAGCCATAGTAGTTCCATTAGTATTGTTATAAGGGCTGTTACCACAATATATCTGTTTCCAGTGTTGCGTTTGATCTCTGTATCCTGTGTGGTGGTTCTGCATGGCTTGCATCACGGCAGGGCTGGTGAGAATTCAGTCCAAGCGTGAAATCATCTGGCTTTCACCAAGCCCTTTTAGAGCTATGATGTTTCCTCCGGTGCAGTCCTGAAAACATTGACCCCCAGGCTGCTCTGCTTTCCTTGGCAGTGACTGCGGGGCCTTTACAAGGAACAGCCTGTTTATTTGTTTGGTCCATAGAGTTCACTCAGCGTGGGTTGTGTTTGCCAGGTCACTAGAGCCCAGCTGAGTGGCGGAGAGAGCCGGGGAATGGCCTGGACTGCTGTGGAGGAAAAGGGGAACAGCTGCATGGCTAATACCGCAGTATAACCCTTTAATTTATTGCTCATCCCCATGTGTGTGTTCCCCATTTCTCTCCATAAGGAAGATGCTAGTGGCTAACGGCGGACCACCCTAACCTCGCTGGATCGAAGTCTTCACCACGAGCCTCAGATAAGAGGCCTGGAGCGGATCCAGGTGCATTAGAGCTGGGTTGAGCTTCTGACACGAAACAGCCCTCAGGGGGAACCGCAGGCATCCATAAATATTTAGGCACCAAAGAGGTTTATGGAGTTTGTTGTAAAAGGATTTATGATGGGCCCCGAGTCCATCCAACAACTTGGAGTGGGGGCTTTTTCGGGACTTTGACTTAATGCACTGCCGAGCCGTGCTCTTCACGGAAACATCAGTCGTGGCTCAGGAGAGGTCCGATCCAAACAAGCACTTTACACACACCAAGAACGCAAACAACACATTGGATCCAGCTAGCTTTTCACAAAACAGGTGTGAGTTTATAAAAGGCTCTTTACCTGCTGCATGAACAGTGCATTCTGGTATGCAGAAGAGATCAACAGATGTTTCGGCCCTTATTAGGACAACACAGGAATCGCCTGCTGCTTATAAGCATTGTGGGGGTTTTATTGCATGTAAATTATGGCATATGCCCATTTTTGGATGTAAGAACAAAAAGTTTTTTTTTTTTACAAGCTGTAAAAACAAAAATTATTGGAGTATTCCATGTAATGTAATGTTTAAGTAAGTGTTACTTGCTGTTTATAAGTAATTATTTATTACTACTTATTTGTAAATACTAGCAATTTCTGAGTGAAAATAGTTTGAAACGCTGCACCATTTTTTTCTATATTTTGCACAAAATGTTGCTACCATATTGCATACAGACCAATATTAGTATTTTTTTAATCATTATTTATTGTTTATTGTATTATTTGTATATTGTTTATATACTTAATATTTTTGTCTTTGCCAGAGAAGGATGATCATTTTGAGTGCAAGTGTGAGGTCGTCTCTTCAGTGAATTACATTGCTTTGATATTAAATCATCAGAGGTAAGATAAGGTTTGTGCTATGTATTTTTCAAGTGAAATGTTTCTTTTTGCATTTATATAATGTTACATATTCTCACCTACAAATATGTTCATCTCAATGAATTTAATGAAATTATTTTGAAATCTTTAGAGTTTCCATGTTGCTTTCTTCCAGTGAGTCAGTCTGGCTCTGGTGCCAGTAAAATATTTTCTGGTCCAAATAATTTCCCTTTAAACTATTTACTATCTTGCCTAATCTGGTTCAGTGGTTCATGGTGCCAATGAAAACACAGAAAGAATAAGTGAAATTGAGTGAATAAAACAGATGCTCCTACTGATATGGGGGCAGTTCTTGATGTTGAGTTACTGCATTTACAATGGCATCTCATATTGTAGATGTTTAAGATGATGACATTCTAGGAAAAGCACATTCTGAAATTGAAGGATTCTCATTGCGAAACATGACTAAAAGAAAATACAGTATGAAATCCGTGATTTCTATTTTACAGTTCCAGGACCATTATGGCTGGAGGCATATCAGGACTATGTATTTTATGAATGCAGGCTTCAGGCCCATGTTGTTTTATTAACCAAAAGGCCCACCTAAATGTACACATTGACTATTATCACTCTGTGACAATTGAAAGCGAAAGTCATTTTTAGATGAAGCTAACCCTTCAGACAATTGCCACTCCAATATCCTGCAATGTAACTTAGGCTGGCTTCTGTTTTCTTTGTCAGTTATCAGACAGCGGTATAATAAAAGACAGACTTGGGCTAGTCTTTTATATCAGGAAATATGAATTATTGAGCTGTCTGAAGATCAGGCTTAAGATTACAAGGGAACATATCTCCAGCAGACATCATATAATGAAAGAGATTTATCATTTTAATATGTGCATGCAGCTGATGTAAACAGGGCCTGTGTTAGCAAAGACCTCAGGAAGGGTCCTTATTGGTGAGGGGTCTGGAGCGAGCAGCAATATCCCACCTGTGCTACCTCTGTTTTCATTAGACCCAGGCTCGTCTTGAACTATATCATGGAAATGTCAATCACACCCCTTTTCTATTTTATTTTCTTTCTGCAGATATTCTGATGATTTAAACCTCACACTTTCATTTAAATTGCAGGAGGATTGAGCACTTAGGTTTACCTGCTACATACCTCTCCCAACCCTCCAGATGTGTAAGTTTTCATGTTTATTCATGAAATTATTTATACATGTATTTTACAATCTTAGTAAATCAGTGTCACATGACATAATCTGGTTCATGCATTTCACCCAATATATTTTATTACTTTAAAAATACTATTTAATAAAGCTGCCTGTGCTATGCCACTATTTCCATTCTGTCTGTCTTGCTCGCTGTATTGTGGATTTAAAGGTGAAATGTGTAATTTTGCACCGATATAGATAATCTGATAATTAGTTAATGGCCAATAAATGGTTGGTGGTAAAATTCTATGCTGTAATAAATAAATAAAAATAAAAATTAAAAAAAACAAAATTATAAATCACAACATAAAAAAGAAAAAATTCAGAAAAAAGGTAAAAAAAATCTGTCACTGGGGCGGTACCTTTTCAAAAGGTACACCTTTTTACCTGGTACCTTAAAGGTACATATTAGTGCCCAAAGTGTACATTTTGTATACAAAAGTGTACCTTTTCAAAAGGTAATTTTCTATAAGTCTACGGTATGGGAAATGGACATTTATTTTTGAGATTTATCAGTTTCATTAAATTGTTTGTGTTTTTAAAGATTAACTTTAAGTGAGTGTAAGATGATAGCAAAAGCGTGTACAAATATCCAGTACTGGCACATACTATAGATATCCACTATTGACCAAAATTTGTTCAGTTTGTTTGACCAGCCAGACACAACAACATTGACTTAACTCACCACTGAAAGATGATGGAAGTGTTTATTTTCCTCTCCCCCAGTTATGTTTGGTGACACTAGTGGCGTAGAAATGGCATTCATGACTTCATGTTTAAGTCACTTAGAAATTAAGTTCACTGCACAGCTTCACGCTCTGTATCTTTTCTCATAATTCTAGTGCTAACTCCCCTCCTCCTCCTCCTCCCCTCCAGTCATCTGTCCATCACTCTCCTGTGGGTCAGAGGTCCTCTCTGTCGCAGATTGCCAGAAGATCAAGAATCCTCATTATCCTGTTAACTGTACATTTATCAAACAAGACAGTGGGGCTGCGGTGCCCCGGTCATCATTAAGGTTTAATAGAAAGGGGGCAAAATGGGCAAAGGAGCAGTAAAAAGCTGTAGCAGGAACTAGCGTTTCCCTTTAATGTATCTGATATCCCTGACAGGATTATTAATCAGGAAACTAAAAGAAATTTCTGGACCTTTTGCTCCCAGCTTCCTCACTTTAGAGTCTTTTAGCTAGTGGCATTACATAGCAACTGACAGGTCATGAGGTCCACCGCTAATTGGTTCTATGGGGTTTTGAATAACAATGAGCCGAGCCCAATTACCGTAGCTACAGAGAAGCGCAGATGAGAGAGTGTGTAGGAGCCCAGTAGACTCAGAGAGTGGAGAATCGGGGGGTTTGATGGGTTTGAAAGAAGGGGGGAAAGTTACGTTTCATCCCTGCTGTGCCTCTCTCTCTTTCTGTATCTCTATTTCTGTGTAAGGGCATTAATGAGATTTTCAAATCATCTGACATGTGCTCTAATGGAGAGCTGAGCTGAACAGTAGCATTCCTGCAGGACAGCTCTGCCTCATTGACTATTCCATTTGAGGAAGACATTCACATGTTCTCTGGGAATTATTTTAACGTCCCAGTTATCTTGCTCTTTTTGTATCGCATGTTCATTTATTAGTGATATGTTTTGCTTCCTTGTATCTCACACGAGGATCTAAATTAAGGTTCCTTGATGATTGGCTCTAAGTGATCTTCATTGGCACTTTAATGTATTCTTCAAAGCTGTAGGCTGCTTCAAAGCGCCCAATTTGTTATGTAGATTATTCTCCGCTCTCTTTTGCTGCCATGGCTGTTCCCACCACACATATTTTACTTATTATTTTTGCAAACTTGGATAGATTTGACCTATTGTCCAGTATACATGAATATAAACATTTTGGCATTTTGTCATGTTGTGTGACTCCCTAAAAACCTAATGATAATTGTGAAATAATAATTAATCATAAATAATATATATATATTGGTAACACTTTATTGTAAGGACCAGTTCTCACTAACTATTAATAAACAGCAAATTAGGAATTTATTGATGGAACTCTTAGTTAATAGTGAATATGTGTTCCCTAATTCTTCTTTTTGAAAATAATGATCAATTTGTATACATATTTTCAAGATTTATTGAAATATATTACTCCTTTTTAGTTTGGGAACAAATTCTCACTAATAATTATTGTTTTTGCCATAATAAACTTCTAATTTGCTGCTTATTAATTGTTAGTAAGGTAGTTGTTAAAAGTAGGTATGGGGTAAGGATCTAATATGGTATGAAACCAACGTGATTACATTCCTAAAAATTTTTCACGTGTTTTAAATGATAATTTTCAAAGATTTTTCCTTATACATCATTGACCCTAAAATCCTCACACAATAGTGATTTGATACCTTTTTCCTCAGAGAACCTACTTTATAAAGGCTTTAGTCTGCAGTATTTGCCCTTGAACTAATGTGTCCACAACGGGTGCGAGAGCAAGAATTTAATTTGATCCCCGTTTAAATAATCTGTTTCAAATTCATGAATTCACACGGAGCAATCCTCCCCTTCTGAGTATTCATCATTCTCAATAAGCCCTTGGAGAAGCCGCCATTAGGTTTCGGCCTCACCCGCCTGCACTGAACCTCTCCTCAAGGGCTGCAAATTGGAAATGGGACTTAAATACTGCTTGAAATGGATACTTCATATTCACCTAAGCCCTAAGACTGGGCTGTCAAGCGCAAAGAGAGAGGAAGACGTGCGCTTTCCATGCCCGCTGTACTTACGGCATTGAGTTGAATCCTTTTAATTGCCCGAGCTGAAAGGCTTTACTCTGACCTTTTCAAAGTCATGGAGCAAACAATTCTCTTCAAGGTTAATGCGCCTTCCTTGTTTTTCTTTCGTGTGCGCTTTTGAGTTATTGACCGAATTGATGCAGTGCTTATGACTTCAACCCTGAGCTTTTGGAGTGAGCTATATTGAAGAAGCTACTCTACGAGGCTGTGCTCGAATCAAGCCGGTGGAGTGCAGTCGCATCACAGTGAAGAGCCTAATCTAATTTTCATTTTTGAATAACTGTAAGCGCAAACGCAGCACTAGCGATACGGTGAGAGACTGTCTGATAAGAAGTGCTGATTGACCTGCCGCTCATATAACCCACTTGATTGGATCTGCCATTCGCTGACAATCTGTCACTGCTTTTGCATCTGCATATCTGATTCATTTGTGCTTTAAAGCAGTTTGAAGAGTTGAAAAGGAAGGCCTCTTTGCCGTAAAGTCTGTGTAAATACATCTCTCGAATCTCATCTCAACACAAAGACCCGAAAATCTCTCTAAATCCCCAAAGTTTAAGAACAAACTGGAAACCATCCACCAAACTTGACAGTGGGATCTAATTATGCATTAGCAACTTCCAAATCTGCATATCTGCATACAGTTGCGGAGCTGCAGCTGTTGTCTCTGAAGAGTTTATCATTATTTCACATTTATTTTGTTTCCCTAATTACCTAATTAATTCTGTTGTTTTGATTGTCATGTTTACCATTTGCTTTGTGGAGGCATTATCCTGTTCTGTTTGTCTATTTGAAGAAGGAGACATCTCGCTGAATAATTCATGCCCTGTTCCAGCGTCAGCACAACGTTTAAATGCTGAAGGAGTTTGTGAAATTCTGTCTTTAGTTTCTGACTAACATGGGCACACACACGCATACTGAGTCTATATTTATGCTGCCTGAGGTGACTGTGGAAAGTAGAAAAAGGTGGATTTTACAAAGCACACATGATTCAAGTTGGATAAGGCTGTGACAAAGATCTCCTCTCATGTGTCTCTGCGAGGTTTAGAAGTACAGACTCAAAGAGTCTAACTGGACAGTAGTGTTTTGGGACTGGATTTGGTCTAGGGAACTACATTTACCTCTGTGTTGAGACTCTTAACCACTTGATTTAGCTAATCAGGGTCTTAATGATGCTAATTTGGGTCCTTACACTGAATTAGTCACAGTGCCCTTTAGGCTGAGTAATGGCTTGCCATCCTTGAAGTGGAATATGTGTCGTAATTGGACTGAATGTCTCTTGGTTGCTTCTGGTTTTGCTCTTCTCTGACATTGGCCTTCTAAGAACTTAATTTGAAGACAGGCCAGTTGTAGTTGGGTAAGCAAATATTTCCTGTGCAGTATGTGGTCTGTTTAAGAGGCAGGATACAGGTGCTCCTCCCTGCTAATTCTAGCCCTCCAAGTACATGTGAAGAGGGATAGAGAGAGAGAGAGAGAAAGAGAGCATCTGTTTATGGTTTACAGGTCATTCCTGTCATGCAGTACATTTTAAACCTTATATAGCATGGATTTATTTGTGTTGTAATTTAAGTAAGTATTTTTATGAAAGTGTTTAACACATTCTTGCAGATATATGCTCTGGTCAAGCTCATGCACTTAAACTTTTAATTATAGCTTGATTACGTGCACAATGAAAAGAAAATTAATAGGATGGAAATAAAGAGCTAAGGTTAACTACTGCTCAGTGAAGGATAATGAGTTTTATGTAGTGTGACGAGTTTAATTTTATATTTAGCTTTCATATTTATCTTTTGAAGTTTGGATAACAACGAGTTTTATAATTTTATCAACCAGGATTGAATATTTTAAAGTGCGGAAAAAACCCTACAAAATACTTAAAGGGGTCCTATTATGCTCTTTTACAAAGTCTTGATTTTGTTTTGGGGGTGTACTAGAACAGGCTCTCATACTAGACTGTTCGAAAAGTACATTATTTTTCACATATTTTACATTATTACAACACCTCTCTCCCCAGTCTGGCATGAACGGCTCGAATAGTTCCTGTATCAAGCCTTCTGAAATACGAAATGTGCTGTGATTGGTTAGCTGGGCCAGTGTGTGTTGTGATTGGCTCCACTCTGCGCCTTGTCTGGAAATGACACGCCCCTTACCATAGCCGGGTCAAAATCAAATCAATTTGAGCGCGATTTAAACATGGATGATTGTATCCACTCTAAGTTTGTCTGCCTTGGGAAAGCTAGCGCATTTTCGACATAGTGATAACACTCATGCAGCTCAACCAGGTCTCGTCTCATTCGTCGGTATTTGTGATATCACAAATCCCGGAAAATATGTATTGTAGTCCAAACAAGTCATTCATTGTAGTTTTTGAAAAGTGATTTCTGTTAAATAAAATATCTCCTTTTGAAGTGGACTTTGAACTTTGTAACTTTGCAGATCTTTTTTTTTTTATGCTCAAACAGCAACATTACAGATTAACAAAGTTGAAAAAGTGAAAAAGCATAATAGAACCCCTTTGAAACTGTTAACAATGGGGGTGGGTGGGTATGTTTGTATGCTTTTTTTCTGATTTATGTAATTTTGATGTTATATTGTATGATATTCCTGTTAAAAACAATAAATATTCAGAAAAAAAAAAACTTAGAAAAACTACTAACACTTATGTTGTGCTGTTGTCAGTGTAATTTACAAAAATGTTCTTACTTTATGAGATATTACAAAAGGGCAATAAGATGGAAAGTGACTATATCAAAAATAGATGACCAATGCACCATTTTTGAGTACATCATTTTTGCCACAACAGTTTTCACATTCCTGTAAGTGTGCATCCCAGATCATTGAGTTACACAGACTGATCACCAGCACATTAGCACAGTGTTCATTGTGTAGTAATTAGCAATGTCATACCTAATTATTTCAGCTCAACTGCAATCTCAGCTTTCTTTACTTCCTTCATGTCCATTATTTCCAGTCTGTCTCTCGCCTCAAGCAGATGTCTCTATGGATTCTGAATTTACAGTGACATATGCTTCTGCTCTCCACACTCATGATGAGGGGGATCTGCCTTGCCTACGTGTGTGTGTGTGTGTGTGTATGTTTGTGCGAGTAAATTTGTTTGCACTCAGAACCCGGAGTGTTTTTTGATGGACGTTATCACATCCAGAACAGAAGCGCCAACAGGTCTTGAGTAGTGTGGCGTGCTTTTTGACAATCCCCTCCTCCCAAAGTTGTAACGATCTCCCCCTGCTTCGTAGGGTTGTGTATTTCCTGTTTCTGATCTGTTCTTATGTGATCATCTTTAATCTTCCCCGCAGGCCTGACTTACTGCAGTACCGCAGTAGACCCGATGGGGGCAATGTTCCAAACAGTGCCTCATTTCCCTGCGGCATCTACCTGCGCAGTCGGTGGGGGGAGGAAGGTGGTCTCGGTGCTTGTTCATATCTTCATTAACAAATATCTTCATTACCGCGCTGAAAAACAATGGGAGAAAAAAACAACAGCCGACGATGAAACTCTGGCAGCCCCTCGGGGCGTTCTGCTGTTTGTAGTGACACAGAGGACGAGTTATGCTAATTGAGTGTTCTTTGCATAATTAGAAAAAAGAAACTTTATCATTATTATGAGTACAGAATAGCCAGACTGTGGGTAATTTAGAGTTTCCCAGCAGGGTGCTGCATGGTGGAAAACGAGCGAGAGAGAGAGATGGAGAGAAAGAGAGAGAGAAGATGCCCTCTCAGTGTTATTCTTCTGGATATAGAAACGTATGTTCATCAAGATGCTTAGCCAAAGTGTGCCTTAATGATAATTACTTTCCTCAATGTGCTCTTTTCGAAGTGATTTAGCGAATTTGTTTTTGAAGAGCATCCATTTGCGATGGAAATTCACGAGGAAATATTTGGATTGAAGCAATTGACGTACATTCAGGCAGATTGCCAGCATCTTTTTAGCAGGACCAGACGTTACTGAACCAATTAGGCGTCTTTGAAATATTAAGAGACCTCGCGTTTTATTCCTGCGTCTGGTAAAACTTAGTTATTTCAGAGTGCTGTCATGTCTTCCCTCCTCTACTTTCCAACATGGCTGACTGTGTAGTCTACCTTGAGACAGCAGAGAACATCCCCTCCTGCTTCAAAGGTTCTCTCGCCTTTTTCATCTCTGTGTACCAGCCCACGGCCAGAGCCATGGATTAATATTTCAAAACATGTTTCCCTCTCTCTCTCTTTTTCTCATCCTACCTCCTTTCCTGCCCCCCCTCCCCTTGCTGTCTCATATACACAGTCCTCGTTCCCTGTTCACCACTTACTCTCTCTCTCTTTCTCTCGCTCGCTCACTCTCGCAGCCTGGCTGCAGACACGTGTGATATTTTCCCATATCTCATGTTTTGCTGCTCCGCTGCTCCCAGGGCCCAATCACTGGAGCAGTATGTTTTATGAATTAATAAGAGATGATCCTGGAAGGTCCAGGGAGGCAGCTAAGAGAGAGCCAAGAGCACAGAGATGGAGGGAGAGAGAGTGAGAGAGAAAAAAGGAAAAGCGAGAGGGTGGAGGCTGCAGTCGAATTTTAATGAGCACCAAGGGGAATATCAGATTTTTTCCCCTCCATATCCAATGGCACACTGCTCTAAATCACTGTCATGCAAACAAGGTATTTCCCATCATGCCCTTGGTTTTTGGCTGGTAAGTGTGTCACCGTGTGGTACAGCTTGGCTCGCTGGGTGCACCTGCTCCGCTGTCCTAATTGAACAGATGATCTGCCAATTTGTCATGTTTATCTTCAGCGCCTTTCCTCGGCGGCTTGCCCACTCCCCACAGCCCCCTCGCAACACGCTGCAGATGTTAGCAGCATTTTTTATGACAGATCTTGTAGTCATTACTGAATAATTCATGCTTGCATTAATGTCTTCAGATAGCATCTCCAGCTTCCCCCTCCCTCGTTCTTTCTCGCTTTACCTCCATCACTTCTCCTCTCACTCTCTCTCTCTTTCTCTCTCTCTTGCTTTTCACTCACCCCCACCCCCCAATCACATGGGAAAACTTTATTATGCCTCCCTCTGATGGCAAAGTATATGGATAAAATACCCCCCATTGATATGAAAATAGGATTTAAATTATTCACTGAGGTTTAAAGGTTAGTTGAAGGTTATTACTTGGGGACAGGCATAAAGGGAGGAGAGAGAGTCTCTCGGTGCATTGTTCAGCAGCGAGCAGACGAGGCGTCAGTGAAAGGCTAATTTGCAGCGCATGCTGCAGTGGCCTCTTGTGAATAAAGCCCAAAGCCTCTCAGGAGATTTTAACATGGGAGAAGTCAATTATTTATAAGGAAATTATGTCAGCCCCACTCCCCCCCAACAAAAAAACATTCCTGCCTGCAAATAAGGTAGGGAGCGTGCGTTTCTGCTTCATCCAATTGTCGTTCTCAAGATTATTATGACATGTCATTTTTCTGCTCAGCCCAGCAAGGCGAAGATAATAAGAGAGCATCTTGGAAAGGGAGGTGTCCTTTGAGATTGCCTTCAGCATAAATCAGATCAGTTGAAACGCTTGCAGGTTTTGTATGGGTTGGATAATGGGGCTTAGAATACAGTGGACTTAATAAATCATTCCCTTTGTTGGTGTGTGCGCTTTTTTCCCTCTATGGGTTAAGAGCCAGAGCCGGTTCAGCGGTTGGTCCCTCTGTTCTTACGCCACGCTGTATCTCCATAGCAACCACGCGTGCAGGAACCGTGCTTTAGCAGGGAGTCATGAGGAGCTATGTGATGCAGACGGACCTCCTCCTCCCTCACTTTCTCCATCGCAGACACACACAAACACATTCGCACCCTCCTTTTTTAATCTCTTTCCATCCTTTGCTCCTACTGTGGAGTGACCTGAGGAGGTTTGTTTACAGAGCTTTGTTTATGTTCTCTTATAACTCCCTGTCTCTTTGTCTCTGTCTCATTTGCATATTCCCACACAGCACTACTCCTCCTCCTCGCTGCGAAAACACTCTGCAACTGTTTGCATTAATGCTCCTGTCATTTCACCTCTGATTTTATGACCCCACCATTCACATGTCATGCTTAATTATGAACTTGATTATTAATGAACATTTAGAAATGCAAACTGTAACTTTTATTGACTACATATGTCTGGTCTGTTTACAGTGTATTTGTTTTATTAGTACTTTTACAAAGTTGAAAAAAATCTAAAAATATTTTACATTTTTATTTTTCCATGTTTTATTTTTAATTTCTGTTCACATTTTCAGAACTTATTGTTTGTGTCTAATGATTAATTAAACAAATCCTTGGTATATAAATAGTCAAGGTGGTTCTTTTTTAATTCATGGTCTGATTTGATCAGGCTTCATCTGCAAGGTTTGAGAGCCACTTGTTAATGCCATTAATGTGGTTAAATTACATTTTTCAATTTCAAGGCCACAATCTCACCCCTTTGTTTTGTAAATCTGAAGGATTTGGTAGAAGTATAATTGCTTACATTTGGAACAAAACTATTTATTGTGGTAGAAAATGAATACTTCCTTGGGAATTTCCTCCCATTAGTTTTTAGGATAAGTAAGAGTCATTAGTTAGCGAGATTTGCGCCAGCTTTTCTAGGCTCCAGCGTGTGTGTGTGCGTGTTAATACTTTAAATGGAAGTGTAGTCACATCAAAGATCCACAAGATGAGAGGAAGAATTAATTGCAACCTTGGGAAAGTGAGACTGTATGTGGTAGCTTGTGCCTAGTCTCTTGTCTCCATCCGTCCAGTCCCTTTCTCTTTCATCCCCTCTCTCCTTCTTTCCCCTCATTCTGTGTTTTGTCAGGAACGTTTATCCGGAGCTTTAAGCTGCCTCATAGATGCCTCTGAGTGATGTTAATTACAACCGTTACCACAATTCATGCTGAGTGTAAATTTTCATCCCTATAGATGCTCTCTCCATTTTCTCACCAGTTGAGTATTCATTTGCTCTGAATAATACCGAGCTTATCAAAGTCAATCAGCTGTGAAACTCATTTTCAGATGGAAAATTTGAGGCTATTCTGACTTAATTTGGTAAAGACTGCTTTATTTGCCCGTTCGTAGAGCCCAGAAATTTGTTAGTTGGGCCTGTGACAGCAGAACACTTTGTTTTTGATAGTTTCTGAGCAGATCGTTAACTGAAAATAAGGAACTCGTGAGAGGCTTGACTGAAGCACTCTAGCAGAAAGGCAGTTCCAGATGGCCGAGCGCTGGTCGAGAAAGCAGATGTGCTTAAATAGGAACACACACACACACATCACACTGTTCCGCTTCTTCAAATGGAGCATAGAAGGCTGTCATATATCACTAAAACACATATACTGGTGCATTCATGTGGCAAAACACGCATTCACACTCCTCTCTGTCTATTGATCTGGCTCAGTAACTCGGAAGTTAATGCCTTCCTGTGATGATGATGCTGTTTTGAAAGTCCCACATTGCTTGTGTTTGCCCCTCCACCACCTTATGTTCATTTTTATACAGTCCTTTATGCCCTTTAAATGTGCGTGTGTGTGTGTGTGTGTGTGTGTAAATCTACAGAGGTATAAATATTTGTAAAAATGTAAACATTTATTAATTGAAACATCAGAAATATATTAACATAAATAAAAACACATGTTCTTGTTGTTAAATCCTCCAGCTCCAGTCATTAATTTTCCATATTGTGGTATTATTTATTTTTCACTTTATAGCATGCATTTTTATTGTAATATAATTTATTTTAATAACACATATATACATAGCTGGGTATATTACTTACAAATTGTAGTCTGTTACTGATTCCTAGTTCACATGACAAATATTATAGTTAGTAACGTAATCCATTGCATTATACATTTTAGGTCATTTAATCAGACTACTTTTAGATTACTTTTCTCATTTTTACATTGATTTAAAAAGGATAATCTTGTACCATTTTTATATAAAAATAACCATTGTCAGAGAACAATGAACATGCAAAAGTGGTACTTCATTATTACAATATTTATTTTAAAATCTCAAGGGTACTTCAAATAAAAATATATTAGGTGAAAGAGGATCAGATGACAAAAAATGCAGAATTTGTGAATTATTGCTATTGTGTAAATAATATGTAATAATGTAATCCATAAAAGTATTTTAAAATGTTATTTAATCCAGTTACAAGTACTTAATTGTTGGAATCAGATTATGTAATACAGATTACATGTAATTAGTTACTACCCAGCTCTGCATATATATTAATTGGCTGATGACAGTATGATGACCGATGTATCTTTTTTTTCTCTTATTGTCTAGTCTTTCTTAATCAATAAACCTTATGGACAAACATTTTCGTGACAACATTAACATTTGTTGGCCCCTGAACCTTTCTGTTGTCTTGAGGTCAAGATCATGACCTTTCACACCAGTTACCGAACAGATCTGTATCTCGACTGAATTACTAAGCATGAAATAATGACAGTACAAATACATGCTCTACTGCATATTTGGTGTGCATTGTAATAACAAATCCATATTGAATACTTACATGCAGTGACATATTCCTTGTTGCAAAGGCCTCAATTTGAGGGTTAGCCATGATTGATGAGCGATGTAAATTTGACTTGTCAAATTGTTTTGCTGTCATTGATGCACCTTGAGTCCACATCTCTCTCCCTCCGTTGCCGTGGAAGCCTGCGGATCAGATGTGCGCTGTCAGACAAGGCCGGACTGAATGGATGGTGTCAGCAGAGGGGATCACTGCCATCTCTCTCCCCACTCATCCCTCCAACAAGCCTACAAAAACTGCACTCCATCTCCGGTGAAGCCAAGAGGCACTTCTGCAAGGAGTTTTTCCTGCTGCTACAAACAGCTTGTCTGATTACAGGCTGATCAATACTTGGCCTCTCTCCCCCTCCTGGCAAGGGAAATGATGCGACACGAGAAGCTGTGACATTGACTGGGCCCCGGAGGGGGTGCCTGAGTATTGGTCTCAGAGAAATGGTCCTGCTATTAACTCAGCTGGCCTCCTTTGCTGTGTCATTGTTAAACGCTGGCAAGGAAGAGCGGCTCGTATTAAACGCCTGACAAATGCCATCATAATTGCACTCTTTGATTTTAATCGATGAAATTAGTCTTTTTTTTTAAGGTGTGCCATTGTCAGAATGATTGCTGTGGAAATGAAATCCATCCGTTCACCCTGGCTCTCTTGTTATGCTCTCTAATGTTCTGTCAATACAGTTTTCTCCAGCTATGTTTTGACCATGCTATATAGCAAAATGGCTCTTCTGCTATTATGCCTGTCGTTAAAAGTGTTAGATATCTTGTTCTTTGTCAGTGTCTATGTTCCCCTTCTTGTGTCTCCATTATGGTGCTGTCCCACTGAAAAACTCTTTGAACCCGTAACCATTAAAGATGTTGAAAGGGGCACATTTCTCTCCGATATTCAAATTAGCGGTCAATCAATGAGTGCATTTATATGCACGCTCTTTCGCTCAACGTGTAAGGTCATGTAAACATCCTGAACTGTGTTCGTTTGTCAGATAAAGGTCATTAATGGTTGCAAAACCCAGTAGGCACCATTGTAAACATAAATTTTTTTTCAAGCAGCTTATTTCAACATCAGAGTAAAAAACTGACAATTTCAACATTTTATGTCAATTTGGTTTTAAATTGTCTATTTTTTTTTATAATAACAAACAATACTACACCAAAAAAAAATTTAATAATAAATAATTTTTTTTTATATGTTTTTTAAAATAAGTCTCTTTATATATCAATCATATTGTGACATATTACAGTTTAAAAGTAATGTTTTCTGTTTTAATATATTTTCAAATGTAATTTATTTATGTGATTACAAAGCTAAATTTTCGGCAACCATTACTGCAATGTATCATTATCCTTCAGAAATCATTCTAATTTGCTTAATAAGAAACATTCCTTATTATTATCAGTGTCGAAAACGGTTTTGCTGCTCAATATTTTTGTGGAAACTGTGATATATTACCATTCAAAAGTTTGGAAATTAATACTTTTAATAAAGCAAGCTTAAATTAAACTTGAATTGATCAAAAGTGACAGTTTAAAACATTTATAATGTTAAAAAATAATTCTATTTCAAATAAATTCTTTACTTTTGAACATTCTATACATCAAATAATTCTGAAAAAGTATCATGGTTTCCATTAAAATATGTTTTATAAAGGATCATGTGAAAATGAAGACTGATGTAATGGCTGCTGAAAATTCAACTTGGCAATCACAAAAATAAATAAAATTAAAAAAAAATACTAAAATACAAAACAGATCTTTTAAATTGTAGCAATATGTCAAAATATTACATTTTACTGTACTTTTCAGCAAATGAATGCAGCCTTGATCAGCATAAGATACTTAAAAAACTTAATTATTCCGATCTTTTGAAGAATAGTGTAGTTATTGAGAATTATCAGTAAGGACGCTTGATTTATTGGCCTTTTGTAACATGAAAATAATTATCTGCCTATCATTGGCCAGAATTTTTGTGTTTTGTTGTAAACACACTCACAGTGGGTTTTTCAATAAAGATCCTGAATCATTTACATTTCCTCCCACCAGTCTTGAATATTGGGTTGCATCCTTGCTCATACGTCATTGATTTCTGATAGTTTACGCTAGAGTCAGACACTATAGAGATAATAAAGTCATTTGGAATGATACTGCAAAGGTGAGATTAGTGATATGATGTGTCCTTTGCCATAGTGTGTAATGCCCCTCACCTGGTCCTGTGTGTGGGTCACACCGCTTACCTCCCCATCAGAGGCAGCCTGCTAGCTTTTACAGCCTGCATGCTTTTTCCAGCATGTCGCTCTCTCACTGTCTCTCTCCATTCCTATTGAACGCTTTTACGGTCTCCCCACCGTTTCCTTGTTTGAAACAATATAGCCGGGACTGTTGTTATTGATTCTACCAGGTTGTGCCCTGGGTAAGTGCTCCTTTGAGCCTTGCTGCTAAATTAAGCCATCGTTCCAACAGCGGATGACAGCACTCCTTAGACCCTGGCTGCCTTCTAATGGCTCTGGTATTACTCATATGTTAATTGATTGGGCGGCGGAGGAGGAAGCCGGCAGCAAGGTGGAAATGACTGCTCAGCACAGAAGTCTGATGCAGACCTTTCAGAGAAATAAGTTACCAAGCCGAGTGACAATGAGGTCAATCAACGGCTCAGAGAGAGGGAAAATTACTTTGATGATTAAATTGATCGGAAGTACTGAAGCATCATAATGGACTACCTTCCTCCCGTTACTATTTCAAGATTGGCCCCTCTGTAACATTTACATCTCAGAGCACTGTAGAAAATGATTTTTAGATCAAGTAAGACTGAAAAAGTATTATCGCTTTCTAGTTTACTATTACGAAGCTTTTACTACTCACAGGTACAGAAGACATTCTCATAGCTTTACTATTATGATATACTGTAGTTGTATTATGAACAACTAATTATGTATTATATATTGTATTATGCCAACTAATTATGGTTATTTTATACATGTAGTAACTTATATTTTGTAACATCCATCTGTTCCTCTACTTAAAATCAGTTTACCGATTATTGTCCAATGTTTGTTTAAATGTTGAGATTTAATAGTATTTCTTAAGTAGTATTTATTGTCTCATGAGTGTTTTCTACAGAACAAGACAAAAGACCTTTAGTATTATCATATTTAATTTCTTATAGGAATGAAAACGAGGCTGTGAGGGATTGAAGTACTGTGCGTTCAATAGACCGTACAGTTATTTAACAACATAACGGTCATTCAGTTGACGAGTTGTGAGTTGTAATAATTACGTGATCTTGGATTATCTGCCATTGTAAAAACTAAGTCTATCCTTCAGTCTCGTTTTCATCAATGTTAAATTCAATATGGCATCTAATTAAGATCTAATTAAACCTAATTAAGGTCTGTCAGTACTTTGCTCACCATGATGTGTGCTTTCCTCATAGAAAACACTTAAAAACAGTGATTTTTTAACTTAATCCAGACCTATGTTAATTATTACACTGATGGCATATTTAAAGTCTTGGCAGTATAATTATTTAAAGTTAAAAGTCATGAGTGAATTTCGGGTCAAAAATGTCAACTGAAAAGCCATACAATGGTTGCCTTCATTTTTCTGAACACCTCCTTCCTATCATGTCTTATTTGTCATCACCCTGCAGGTGGGAGAAATGACACAAGGGGGCAATCGACAGGCTTCAGATCGCAGCTCAATGAGCCAAAACAGCCAGAGGAAATGTTTGCAGTTTAGGCGGTTAAATGCCGAAAAAACATCTGGCCTGTCGCTGCATAATCCCAGACATAATCCAATTGGCTGCACTCAGCTGAGGGTGTTTTCAGGGTGTGCGTAGGGAACTGCTAAAGTCAGATATTACTCTTCTGCACATCTGAGAGGCTCGCCAGTGCTACTCCTTGTTAGTAATGTTTTTGCTGCCTTATACATTGGAAGCCGTGCTAAAAAAAATTATAACCCAAGTCACCCGCAGTAAACGCCCTATTTATCCTCCTTCATTCTCCTTGTCTTTCTCTTTTTCTTCCTCCCTCCTTTCCTGCTCTGTCTTAGGCCTCATTTCCTTTCTTGTCCCATGGATGATTAGGAGCAGCCTGCAGCATTTATCATGGGCTGAGAGGAGGAGAATAGGACAGTTTGAGGCTGAAAAGTATAAGAGAATATCATCTTAACCCATCTGATCTCCACACCTACGGATCCGTGATGGATTTTAAGGAATATAGAGAATGTAAAATGAGTATAAAGAAATTGTTCTTTTATATACTTATTTAGAGTAGAATAGAATAGACGGCTTATTTAATATGACATGAAAGAAAATGAGGCTGTGAGGGTCAGAAATACAGCACATTCAAATTTTCTCATCCTATTTAATACAAAAGTTTTTCCTCATATTCTGTTGACATCGACTTTAATGTTTTTCTGTTTTATGTCCCAGAGAACTAACTGATACATGTGCAAAATAATAAGTCAGTTTGGTTAATTAACTCTTATTTTGCCTTAAAATGATTTGAATAGTTCCCCTGAAGTAAATCGAAGCCCAGCAAGCAGATGTCATAATGGACTAAAAATGCCAATATCTCTCTGATTTCTGTTTTTGTCTCTTCGCAAATTATCAACTCTTCTCAGAAATGTGACTGGTTTCCATTTTAGTGACATTGTTTGTGTCTGTGGTCAATTTGACCTGTATCTCTACAGTTTGCATGAAATAATTATTATTATTATTTTTTTTATTCATATCCTGTGTCTACAAAATCCTAAACACTAGCAATGTTATGCTATTTCTTCATTATTGAAAATGTGTAATCAGAGTTTATAATCTCATAGGATTCGGGGGAACTCATGAATTATGAAGCTGATATCAATTTTAAGTGTGTCATTTAGATGTTAAGCCCCTAAACGGAACATTTTTGGTTCTGTCAAATTAAATATGGTATATAGTCTTACCAAAGTCTATTACCTTACTGTTGCTAATGCTGTATTCTCTTTCAGCCAGAGGTGACCATGTGATACTGTGATGGTATTTTGTACATTGAGCTAATTTGCTAATGGAAGGGCCTCTTTTTACTAGTCACTAATGAATATTAATCACTGCTGGTTACACAAGGCATGGTTAATTTGGCTAGCTGTGCAAGGGCACCCTTTTCTGTTTATGTGTCTTTATGTGTGTGTCCAACCTGCTATTCACCAACCTCCACAGACCCCCCCCCCCCCCCCCCACCACCACCACTGGCTCGCTGCCAGGCAGAAGCATTATTATGATCATCAGTCAGAGAGAGGAGCGGCTAAATGTCATTATTGCATGCTGCAAGTGCCTCTCGGGAATCTGAGGCTGCCCGTTTAATTTCTCTAACAGCCTGAGAAAATGTTTCTTTGCATCAGTACTCTGGTCCTTGGCAAAAAAAAAAAACATCTATCAGCCACCACGCAATTAACGACATAGATCATTTACATAGTCACACAGCTAATTTTCATAATGTTCCCTTTATTATCAGAGGAAGAAATTAACCCAGGAATTTATTTACATATCCACTGCAAATGGTAACAGTGCGCTAATTGGCTGTTAGATGATTAATAGGCTTACAGCAGATGCTAATGAATCATGCACTCACTGTTCTGAAGGTGCTCTTGCAGTGTGTTTGTGTTTTTGGCAGCTTAATTAGTCTGATAATTATGTACTTGTTGCGTTTGCTTTCAAGCAAATACAATCAAACATTGAAAAGATTTAAGTGGATTGTATTAGTGAGAGCAAGTGTTAGCTCTAACACTTAACGACCCCGGCTAGACAATCATAGAGTTTTGTTGCTGCTTTAAGTTACTACTTGAAAAACGAGTGATGATTTTTGGACAAGGTAGATTTGTGAACCAAAAATAGACACGCACAAGCTTTCAACGCTTGAATCTAAGGGAATATTGACAAATTGTAGCATGCAACTCAGTTTGACTGACAGATTGAGACTTAATTAGGCAAATGAGACCGTCTGGCATATAATTCAATGAAAACATCTGTTTCCATTTCTTATTCAGTTTCAGGGAATTTATTTGTGCAGAACGGTTTTTAAGAAGATGTTATTTTTTCAATGTCTTGTCAGAATTTTAAGGAATGTTGCTCTATACTTTAAGTGAACTCTAAATGTTTATGCTAGTGTGTGTATATAGTGTGTGTGTATATAGACACAGACACACATACATAAACTCTTTCATTTATCAAAAACAAAGTAGTAATAATGCATATTTTTATCTTTAACAATATGTTGTAATAATCAGTAATGATACTGACCCAGAAGTGTAATAATATCATTGATATAATAGTAGTTTTTATTAATATTTTATATATTAAGTTAGTTTTTTGTTTTTATAAATTCCATTTTAATTTTAGTTTGAACCCTGACTAAGAAGTCGTGTTTGGCTTGATGTCTTTATCAACTTTAAAAAAAATCCATTAAAATATTTTTTACATGTTGAAGTTTTATCTGTCACTCACATTTTAAGTGCACGATCCAAACGTAATTTTTCATAATGCATGGATGAAAACATTTTGTAACATGATATTGATGTACCATTTTCATGATAATGCAACGTCTGATTTTAAAATGGGTTTCAAAGGATGAATTTTGAGATTTTAAGTTTTCAATTGATATATAATTATAATTTCTAATGATTTCTAAAGCGTGGTAGAGAAAAAGACAATGAAGAAGGCTTTTTTTGACAAAGGTCAGAACTCCTGTTATGAGGTAGATTTTTGAGGTGCACTCTTGTCATAAATTAATTTATTACTTTTCCTACATAATTTTTAACAAAAAACATTGGTAAATATCTGTTTAGGAGTCTTAGACCTTTCTAACAATATATAGTTTGTCATGATTAGATTAGGGTTTAATTATAGTGAAGTAAACTTAGGCATCCCACAGAGAGGATGGGTGACAGTTAAGAGGTTTTAAAGTAATGAAAATATTTCTTTGTGCTTCTAACAATAATAACCTTGGATTCATCTCATAAGGGTGACGGCTGGCTGTCGTTCATATGTTTTTTGTTCAATCATTTAAAAGACCTGGCTCATAAGAGTCATTTGTGCGTGAAGCGGACTGCAATGGTTGTGCTGTATGTTTTTGATACACTCATTTGTATGAGAACTGAACTACACACTGACTCAACAGAAAGGTGTTTCTTACCATTTTTCCTGTGACTATGTTTTTGTTTTGTTTTGTTTTGTTTTGATCATATTTTATACAGACTTACAAAATGACTCACCAGTATAAATATATTCTCTAAATGTTATTTTGGTAAAAATTCATAAATAATTTGTTTTTAGATATTGTAACCCAAATGATACAGTTATACTCCTGGTTCAGACATTATTTCAGTGTGATTATACTGTTAATGTTTGGATGAACTCTTCAATTATGTCCATGTAACAGTACCCAACTGCATTCTGCATATTAACAGGCCTTAGATAGAAGCAGATCAAGAGAAACCCCTAGTGAAATCATCTGCAGAGGTGCACTGCCCTGTAATTAAAAGAGTCCAGTAAGTCCATTGCCTCTGCACAATATCCTATAATAAAACCCCAAATCGGCTCTAGCTGGAGAACCATTAGAAAGCATTGCTTATGAATATTTGATGCAAATCCTCCTTTTTGTCTTGGACACAGCTTGAAGCAGGAATCGCATTGATCTGCTGTTATAATCACAGATTAAAAAGAGCTCTCCCCAAACCATTCGCTGATTAAAGGCCTGTTTACATGCCTAGATTGCACAACACTGCTGCCTTTTCATAGGCCTTGAACAGGCCCCCATAGGCTGAACTGTGCAGCTAAAACCGACTGAAACTAATGGGCCCCTCACTGGCTGCTGAGAGCAGGGTGTCTTTTAGATTTGTGTTTCAACTCGTTAGTTTCTAGATTTGGCCGGAGTCTACAAAATGTCCCTTATGAAATATTAAATTCAGCAAATCCTCTAGGAACTCAGCTAAAAAAGGGAGTTATATCACTTTGTCTCTGCAGATCATTTTGTCGCAGTGACTTGTGTGCTCTGACCGCATCATCACCAGAAAATGGTTGTTCGAACCTTAAAGCCTTTATGGAAAATAAGAAACAAGCCGCAGCTATGTGCGGTTTTGTGTGTCTCTAAAGGAGCAAGAGAAACTGGGCTCAGGCACAAGAGTTTCTTAACCTACTTTTCAACAATCATTAAGTATTTCCACTGAAATCTACTTGAATTCATGATGTGTTTTTGACTGCATTAGATGATTCTACCACAAAGACAAACTGGGGAACCTCTTTAGTCTCTGTTCTCTCATTCCCTGGCTTCATGAGAGTGTTTAAAAAAAAATCATAATTTTCATTTCTAACCTTCACTTTGTATTTCAGATACTTTTTGCCAAACATGAAAATTTTAAGTTATCAAATAACATCACATAATGACACAGCAGCTAAACTCATACTTAATCTTTCTGTTGGTAAGCCTGGATTAAGCATTGAATGATTCTTGCTGCCAAAAGCAGTTTCATTCAGGATTGACTCTTGGGTCATTTCTAAATATTAGTTTTTGTGCTGTTATAAATTGATGAATTACACTTTAAATAAATAGTTAATGCATCCCCATGTTGTTTTTTGTTCTGTGGCAAACAAAAGGTGAATTTTCCTGTTTTGTCCTGTTTTCGTTATATTGTGAATGAATGAGGATTGGTACTTTCAATGTCCAAAATAGGGGATTTTACACTGTGCTTAACCCAGATTATTGTCAGTCTAAACCCAACTTTTTTAACCCCGGGGGAGCGTAACGTTTCACACTTATAATGTAGAATCGTAGTTAGCATGAGTTTTACAAAGGGTTATGAAACCCAGCTCCATATTGTTAAATGGATCGTTCATCCAAAAATGAAAATTACCCCATGATTTAATCACCCTCAAGCCACCCTAGGTGTATGTGACTTTCTTCTTTCAGACAAATACAATTGGAGTTGTATCATCTTAACTCTTCCAAGCTTAATAATGGCAGTGAATGGTGGTCGAGATTTTGAAGCCCAAAAATGTGCATCGGCATCCATCCAACATAAAAAGTTCTCCACACAGTTCTGGGGGGTTAATAAAGGCCTTCTGAAGTGAAGTGATGGGTTTGTCCAAGAAAAATATCCATATTTAAAACTGTATAAACCATAATCTCTAGCTTCTTCTAACTGAAACACACGTTCACTAGAGAGTAGTGTTCTAGTGGATGATGTAGGATCATGTAGGTGACGCGTAAGTACAAAATGAGGATTTGTAAAGAAAAATGTCGGAAGATTTCGATATAAGCCAAGAGGACACTGGTTTTCCTTTGCTGTAAACAAAACATGGTTCTCGCGAGACTAGCATATTCACACCAGAGCTTACACTGCGCTTACATCCTTCTGTCATCCACTGGAACGTCACTCTTTCATAAATGTGTATACGACAGTTAGCGGAACTAGAGATTACTGTGTATAAAGTTTTAAATATGGATATTTTTCTTACACAAGCTCATCTCTTCACTTCAGAAGGCCTTTATAAACCACTGGAGCCCTTTTAATGATGGATAGATGCACTTTTTTGGGCTTCAAAATCTTGACCAGTATTCACTGCCATTATAAAGTTTGGAAGAGCCAGGACATTTTTTAATATTACTCTAATTGTACTTGTCTGGAAGAAGAAAGTCACATACAGCTAGGATGGCTTGACGGTGATTATCATTTTGGGTGAACTATCCCTTTAACAGCATTTTTGTCGGATTATCACTGCATTGAGAAATGTGTACCATGTGAAATGATGCGGTGATAAAATGTTATGGCTAGATGCTTGTCAACAGACACCAAATCACATGCTTTGGACAGTCTTGTGCCTAACACATGGAACACACGGTCATGGAAACACCGCATGTTGCCTATAAACAGCAGTTTTTGCATTTGAGTCGGAAAAATGTCAGATGGTTGTTGACAGAAGTTTCATTCCTACCTTTATAGTCCGAAAAGTCGCTTGAAAGTGAAGCTTGATAGCATAGGAGGCAATATATAATATAATGATGCGGAATGCAGTATGTAAACTGGATTCGTCCAATCAATGGCACTGACACTGTAAATATGCAAATAAGAACATTAACCCAGGGTTTAAGAATATACAGTGTGTAATGTTAAAAAATGAATACCCAGGATTAACTGTTAAACCTGAGTAAATTATGAGCAGTGTGAAACATGAAACAAGATAACCCAGGACTTTGTTTAGTCCTTGGTTTAGAATAAGTGTGAAAAGCCCTAATGAGTCACATGAAATATTCAAGTTGTCAATGCATATTTTTCATCAGTGTAGATGTAATTCAGCCATTTGTATTGAAGCTAAAAAGAGAGTGATGTAGATTTATCTGGCTTATCGTTTCACAGTGTTGCTGTCTCCAGAAAGATGGATGGCAGCAGGTTGAGGGGCCCTTAGCAATGTTCAGCATGTCTGCCATCAGATTACAGGCTTCTGGGAGCCCAGTGCTCCCCGTGTTCACGTCAAGAAGGGGCTTGAAGCATAGCAATTATAGAGAAATCACATAACGTATGGTGCGACTCTTACCTTCACTTGTCATCCTGACCGCGTCTCATTTGCACAGCTTCTCGTCTCAAGTGGCAATGAAAAATTGCTATAATATAAAAGATTACATAATAAGCTATTTGCATCTCCCCGGGTGTATTTGTGAGTTTCCCTTAAGCATAGCGTGGTGCAGCCTAGCTCTTGTTCAGCGGAGCTGCTTCATGTCTAGAGCCGAGACAGAATGGGGCTGCAGGTCAGAAGATCAGCAATCAAATCAGTGTAGTGTTGGGTTTTGAAGAGTACTTGAGTGACAGCTGTCACAGGGTGCATCCAAAATCACACATTATAATCTCTTGCCTTCCTGGATGAGCTCTTGTGGTGACGCATGCGATAGTGACCTCAAAATAAGGGCAAGTTGATGAGAGGGTTTGGGACAAGTGAATTAGCATAGCTCAGGATGCGTGTCTGAGGCAGCTCTGTGGAGATTCGTGTACACTTGAGTTGCCTGCTCACACACACTATCCTTCTAACCTTCACTTTGTGGCTATACGATCAGTGCACGTTTAACGCTTGCCTGGGTTTTAAGCCACGCTGAAAGTGCCCGAGAATTAAAGCGCCGCTTTCGTTAGTGCTTGAGCATGTTCTGCCTTTGGGGACGGTCCAGCTTTGTAAGATCTGATTTCCCAGCTTGTCAACATTGCTTATGCACTGTTGTGTTTGAGGAAACACAGTTTTTACCCATTCTTTTTTAAAAGGCTTGTGGGAGCAGATCTGTCTTTGAACCATGAATTCTGAAAGAGTAGGTCAGAACTTGCCTTTCTGATTAATGAATAAATAATGCTAGTAATGAGCTTTTTTCTTAAGCATTTTACTTATTTTAGATTATAGTACTTTAGTTTTTCCTAAAAACTTGAGGAACACAAGTAATGCATCTCAATGCAGCATTTCTACTATAATGCAATATTTTCTGTTGCTGTTATTTTAATCAGGTGAGTCACATTTATGCATTTTTGTGTCTAAATAGGCTTACACTGGAAAAAAGTGGGTTTTTGTTGTTGTGGTTTTGTCCCATTGATCCTCTTCCCAGCATGAATAAGTATTTTTGGATTGTTTGATTGCTGGCTAGTTTTATTTACTCAGTTTTTGTTGATTTTGCTGTCACATTTAGTAACTTGTTGTCTTGTGCTGTCAGGATGAGTTTGCTGATTATTAATCGAGTTGTCATAAATTTACCAAGTATTCAGGTCTGTGTGTAGCAAGTCAAAGGTGTTTAATGTGTTTATTGGTTCATGAGTGTTTTTGCTATGTTGTCATTAGTATAAATGACTAAGCACTTTGCTCACCATGATGATTTCACAAGTACATCATATTGAGCATTGTGAAATGTGAGTATAAAGCGCATTTTAAAAGTGATGCAACATAATGAACAAAAATTGGCAACTGACACAATGAAAGCAAATGGCAAAGTTATGAAAAAACTAATTCCCTCTTCACTTTACTCCTATCTCAGAATACTTAAATTTAATAATTTAATAAATCTGAATGACATTAAATATTAACCTGTTGGTTCTGAAGATGTACAGATGAAAGATGGGAGGCTTGTTGAATAGATAATAATCAGGAGCAGAACCAGCAACAAAAGACTCCTGTTTCTGTATGTTGACAAATGGCTGTGTTGTTTGAGCTGAGAGACCCAGATGATATTTCTTCTTTCTCTTTATATGAAACTGGATGATGAATTGGGTAAGGTATAGTCTTAACTTATCTAGATATATTCTGAAACTTGGTAAGGACAGACAGAATAAGATGAGATTAATCTGATCAATATCAGTAACATCTCCAGGAAGTTTTTAATGGTGTACCCAGAGGGGGATTGTAAAAATCCTGGCCCACGGGATGTCGTGGGGAAGTCGTGGCCTTATGGTTAGAGAGTTTGACTCCTAACCTTAAGGTTGTGGATTCGAGTCTCGGGCCGGCAATACCACGACTGAGGTGCCCTTAAGCAAGGCACCGAACCCCCAACTGCTCCCATAGTGCCGCATCATAAATGACTGCCCACTGCTCCGGGTGTGTGTTCACAGTGTGTGTGTGTGTTCACTGCTGTGTGTGTGCACTTTGGATGGGTTAAATGCAGAGCACGAATTCTGAGTATGGGTCACCATACTTGGTTGTGTCACGTCACTTTAAAACCTAAACTGGGCAGAAGAGGTTATTTCCAGGATCGCTTTGTACCACTTTTGACTCCAAATGCAAGAAACCAGATGTTCCCACATAAAACACATTATTTAGGTTATCTGAGGTTTTTTTTTTTAATGTAACATGAAATGTAAAAATGGTTGAACCCAGTCAAGAGTAAATAGAAAATTATTATTTTTTGATTCAATTAAAAATAAAGCTGATTATGTATGGAACATAGACTTGGCCTAATGACACAAGGAAAAAATGTGTGAAAAAATGCACTCACAATATCTTCACATCTTTAAATAAATGAAATCAAACAATAAACAATAGTTTTCAGTTACAGGTGGCAATGTCAAAATTAGCTATATGCAGTCAGCTGTGATTAATTTATTCTGTGCAGATCCAGAGATATAAATTTCTAAGTCAAATTGGATAAAAGTGATGTGATGTAAATGTACAAATAAAGTAAATATGTAAAAATAAAGACACTTTTAAGGAGGGGGAAAACAGAGTTTGGCTTAAAGGGATAATTCACCTAATAATAATAATAATTCTGTCATCATTTACTCGCACACATGTCATTCCAAATGTGTGTGATTTAATATCTTCTGTGCAACATAAAAATATTTTGAGAAATGTCTCAGTGTTATTTTTATCCAAAAAATTAAAGTCAATTCTTCTTTCAGAAGAATTAAATGCATGTTGGTTTGAAATGTCATGAGGGTCTCAGTGATGACAAAATTTTTAGGTGAATTATACTTTTATAAGCATCCAAACATTTTTGGGGTGATTGTATCCATGTCTTTTGGGATTAAACAAAATAGCCATATACAGTGTAAGATTATAATTGGACGACAGTGATAATGCGTAATGGGTCAGCTTAAACACCTGGATCGAGCTCTGGTGTGATCACAATCATCCTGTTACATTAAGAGTGGTTTCAACACAGGTTGAGGTACCAATCAATGGAGAGAAAGAGAGAGTCAGGGGCCCCTCTTGCACTCTGACTCTGTTGAAAACTGATTGTCTCTCTGTCTGCCCGCCTCTGCCACTGAGCCGTAGAATTGCTCTCTTCTCATTCTCCGGCACTTGTGCCTTCCCTCGCTGACGGACAGCCGATTTATAAGCCGTTCCCACTGAAGAGTAACATTTCTCATTTTGCATCTGATTCCTCCCTAACAAGGCGATTGCACCATTGCATTCAAATGCGGAGATAATGAAAAATGTTATGAATATTTCAACGGCGTGACAAAAGAGAAGTTTGTTCGATGGCTCTGTCCTCTGATCAATCCCCACTGGACCAAACAGGCTTAATATGAGCGAACAAGCGATCCGACTTATCTGTGATGTGAATGTATAATGTTAGGTTTTTTAATAACTGCAGAGTGGCCTTGGGGCCTGTCTGTAAAATGGCTGGTGCACTTTGGTATTTGTGCATTTCATTTCTATTGAATCATTAATGTTTCTCTAGGCTAACAGCTCCTCTGGCAGCAGCAGTGGGATCGAAGACAGGCTGAGCTAAATGCCTGCATTGAGCGGTACTCCATCAAAGGCATCATGCCTTTTTATTTATCACATAAATGCATGTGTTCTATTCTCAGGATGATTTTCTATTTACCTCTTTGTCAAGTCAAGGTCAAGTGAGAGCAGACAGAACAGGCCCGCTGTGACCTTTGACCTCATCCTTGTACTTGTATCCTGTCATAATCGAATAGACAACTCAAGGTTGAGTATTCCAGATGAACAGGCACTTCAATGGATGTGTATAATAAATTCTGTCATGGCCAACAAGATCTGTACTCACTACGATCAAAAATAGTGTTTGTACAAAGGGATTTACTTTACTATAATTAATTTTAAATGGATAATTGGATCAGTGTGCCTGGCAGAGACTGTCAAGGATACTGAGAAAGCTTCTTAATAGCAATCTTTCTTTTACTGTCGAGCTACGCTTTTAAAAGGCAAGGTGCTGGTCTAGAGGTGAAGATAATTAAAGTCCAATTCTCTCTTTCACGTCCAACAATGATAGTAATTAATCTTGCACATCTTCAGACTGAATTGCCAAAGTGGTGTGTAAGAATGCTGAATTACTTTGGTTTTTCAGGTTGCAGTTTAAGATATGGGATAGTTTTTCCAGAAGTGAAAGTGACGAAAGTGACGTGACATTCAGCCAAGTATGGTGACCCATACTCAGAATTCGTGCTCTGCATTTAACACATCCGTAGTGCACACACACAGAGCAGTGAACACACACACACACTGTGAACACACACCCGGAGCAGTGGGCAGCCATTTTATGCTGCGGCGCCCGGGGAGCAGTTGGGGGTTCGATGCCTTGCTCAAGGGCACCTAAGTCATGGTATTGAAGGTGGAGAGAGAACTGTACATGCACTCCCCCCACCCACAATTCCTGCCGGCCCGAGACTCGAACTCACAACTGTCTTTCATGCTGTCATTATTTGTGATCTGAATAAATAAGCTTTCCATAAAGGGATAGTTTTTTCAGAAATGTCTTTCATGCTGTCATTATTTGTGACCCAGGATCTGAATAAATAAGCTTTCCATTGATGTATGGTTAGTTAGGATAGGACAATATTTGGTCGGGATCCACCTATTTGAAAATCTGGAGTCTGAGAGTGCAAAAAAATCTAAATATTGAGAAAATTGCCTTTAAATTTGTCCAAATAAAATTCTTAGCAATGCATATTACTAATCGAAAATTACGTTTTGATATATTTACAGTAGGAAATTTACAAAATATCTTCATGGAACATGATCTTTACTGAATATCAAATGATTTTTGGCATAAAAAAAAAAAAGATAAATTTGACCCATACAATATATTTTTGGCTGTTTTGGAACACAAAAGAAGATATAAAATGTCTAATTTTATTAGTTCCTACGATGAAAGCCAATAGGATCCAATGTTGTTTTGGAGCCAGTTGATTTTCAGTGTGGTTTTGGACCCCATTGACTTTCATTGTATGGGCAAACATTTTTCAAAATATCTTCTTTTGTGTTCTTTTATAAGAAAGAAAACCATGCCCATTTGGAATGAAATGATGACAGAATTTTCATTTTTGGGTGAACTACCACTTTAAGGAATTCAAATCAAGGGCCATTTGTTTGAAAATTGCGGCGAATTCAAGATTATGCATTATTGGCTGTCGAGCACTGCAGGGAGGGCAGTTTATGTGCAAACTATAGAACATTTGAATGTAAACGGCAGTGTACTTTACCCATCTAAAGCCCTGATTTACATTGCATCCTAAGCAGCCTTTGTGAGCCCAGTGAGGTGTGAAGAGATGTAATGAAACAGAGCCTCTGTTTATGAGAGGAACATTCATATTCATTAGCAGTCAGTCATTAGCATACGATGCCTGTGACGAAGCCTGATGCATGTTTTATGAGCACGGTTAATGGTACATTGAAAGCGCAATAAAAACGAAGGGAAAGTGTGTTGAGAGAGAGGTGCTTCCCCTGGAAAGCCACAGGGCGCTGGGCGGGTTATTGATTCTCCCCTGTGTCCTATTGATCTCTGATGTTTTCATCTCACAAAGGCCTGCTAAGCTGCCGTGTATCTGAGAGACACACTGACAGTGCAGCCCATTGACTCTGGCTATCAATAGCCGCGGAGCTGGATATCATTAAATCCTCATCATTGTGTTTTTATCCTCCACACACCACTGACTGCCTCTGGTGACCTCCAAATGAAGCTGCACGTTGCACAGATTGACACCGCCTGGCACAGAGGGCAAGCCGGTGGCACCTCTATTAAAGCAGTCTCTTCTGACATGGTATTCATGGCCGTATGTTTTAGAGCTAAGTTTTCAAGACTTTGCACATAAACTGACTTTTAAATGCTTTAAAAGATTGATTAATCATAATTAATGTTATTATTTATTGTTTATTTTTTTATTATTTGTTTTATTTAAATTTGAATATGTTAGCATTAGCTATTGCATTTTAAGACATAAATTTACCATGAACAATAATATATTTTTATTAATTAAATGCTATAAAAAGTACTGTTCATTTTTAGCTGATAGTACTCAATAACATCACAAATAATTTTTTTTTTACCTTTTATATGAAAGCCTTATAAAATATACTTTGAAATAGTTATTAAAAATACAAATTTTAAAAGTTTTTAGGACAAGCACCAATTTTCTTAAAAGTAGATAAATAAATAAATCTAGCCTTTCTTTACAATAGTGAATATGACAAATGGAAATCTTTTGCTCTTGCTAGCAACATAATTGTTACCATTTTTACTGCAATTTATAAGTCTAGACTGCATGAGTAACTAATAAAGAGTTATTAAAATGCAGAATATTCCATAATTTGAAGTAGATAGGTACATTCCTATTGCATAATGCATGCAGGGAAAGATCAAAGGGAAGTCATGTGTGAGACATGGTGAGATTGTCTCCTGTTGCTAACAGCCCCCGTGTAATGGTTTCTCTCGCTGTTAATGGAGGTTTTGCTCTCCTGCACTCCCCAGACTGAATACCCGGGGGAGGGGGAGAGTTTAGCACCTGATGAGCAAGAAGCCCCTCTTTTTCTCTCTCTCTGGAGACCACGGAGGGACTAGTCATCTTGGAGCAATTCTTACAGGGACAAGAGACATTGCCCCCTCTATCACGCCTCATGGAGAAGGAGGGGTGACAGCAGGGGCAAGGACGGATGTTGCAGGGATCAATAGAGCTGGAGGGGGTGGGAGGAAGTGCTGGGATGGCAAGGACAGGTGTGGGGGGTTGTTCTAATGCCATGCTCCATTAGAGACTGGAGACTCTCGTGGCTCACTAGCAGACAGCCTGATAAACAGCCTGGGCTCTGATAATAGTCTGTCTGATCAATAGCCTGTCCTCCCTCTCTGTTCCCTGGGGGGAGGCATGGGAGAGGGGCAGTTCTGGCTGATGACCCTGGGGTCAGAGGTCGTGGATGCTAAAGGAGTGGAGGTGAGAGGGAGGAGTCAGTCATAAACATCGCTCCAGGCCTGTTTCTCATCACACCGCAGCTCTGATCACATGTTTTCTTAATGTCTCTGCATCTCTCCCATATCCTTTTCCCTCCGCACAATCATCTGTCCTTGTTATTATTGCTTCGCCCCTTTCAGCTTATTGATTATGTGATGAAGAGGAAGAAGAAGAGTCATCGTGGCTCCACTGATCTAATGGTTTTCATTTTGCCGCTGTGGATCTATGGCGCAAGTTATTGATGGATGTTCTCAGCTCCTCAGTCACTCCATCCATTTAGTTTATTTCCAGCACATTTGTTGGTTTGTTGTGTTCTATGGCCATCCACCCGAGCCAAAATTCACAAAGTTTATATATATAATCCACATTAAGACTGCTTTAATTCAGCATGGAGTCCATCCATTAATACAAAGTATTTAATTTTATGCACATTTTTAATCAAATTGTCAGTGGTTTTACTACAAGTAGTTTACTTGTCCTGCAAACATTTTCAGTAGCCCCACCACAAAAGAATAATTGATTTGTATTTAGTAGTGCATTTTGGGATTAAATATTTATAGATTTTATATTAAATGTTGTTTTCTAACGTTTTTGTTTTTTATTTTTATAAATTATTTACCCTAGTGAAAAATAAATATACTAAAATGCATTCAAAATACATTTATTTCATGCTAAGTATACTACAAATACATTTCCTTATATACCTAATAAAAATACCCTGCAATTGTACTTTTAGTATACTAAATTGGTATACTTTATTTGTGCAGAAGTAGTGCTGAGGTCCAACTAAAGAAGTATATTTCAGTATATTTAAAGACCAATATTATTCATAGATCATACAATCCGCATAAAAAGTGACATTAAAACACATTTTAGGCTTACTATTAAGAAATGTGCATTGTGCGCAAGTAGTACTCCCAATAAAGTTTCATTAAAATTTTTATATCAGTAGTCTTGAGTAAGTAAAAATGTTAATAGATTTGAACTATACTAAACAATATGAAATAATATTCTACTGTATAATTATATAGTATATAACTATTTATTTTTATTCTTGACAAAAATAAAATATGCAACAAGAAAATATACAAATAGAATGTAATTCCATAAAGTCATAAATACATTACACAAAAAGGCATACAATGCAAAACATTAAATTTAGTAGTTCGTATTTTTTATTCATTCAGTCTCAAACTGGACCTTATTGTTCAGCACTACACTATGAGTGTTTCAATTAAAGACAAAAGTTTAAAAATGAAATCCTCTGCTTAACATCCATAGATGTGTGAAATTTATTGATTTGTTTACAGAAGTCATGAAGGTCAGATTGTATTTCCTCAAAATAGCCAATTATGTATTCCATGTCAATCTATGTGGGCACTAGTTTCAAAACAAACAAATTCACATAATGCATTGTTTGTTTGTTTTTTAAATAGAGATGTTCTGAACTTTCTGAACTGCTGGTAAACTCCAACAGAGGTTATAATTAGATATTTCTACGTAGGTTTTAGAAAGGTCAGTCTTTGGTGGTTTTCACAATTTAATCAGGCATGCTCAAACACTGTGTACAGTCAAACTAGCAAGCGATTTCAAACCAAAAATATGCACTTTAGTGGTCTTGCTGAGTCTGTGGAAAATTATTTGACTCGTTTAATCGACTTGATGTTTTAGCATGTGTATTCAAAGAGGATGTCATGTGTGGCAGAGCAGTTCTCACCCCGCCGCTTGTTTTACATGGGCCGGATGGAAAAAAGTGAGTCAAAGAAGCCAGCATTTGTATCAAGTCATGTTGCAGTGTGTCAAAGACATGAGTTTATCAGAACTAACGAGGTTAAAAGAACAAGTTCCCTTTCTTGAGGGCAGAGTGTGGGAGGAAGTTAAATCTCCAGAGTGCGAGTTTGAAGCCTTGCACTATAACTCAGAATAGGAGGCGGAAAAAGCGCTAGCTCGCACAAGTACACAAGCTCATGTTGTTGCTGAATGAGTTGCGACCGCGAGACTGTTTTTAAATTCCCCCCCTTTTTCCCTTCAATCGCAATGCGCCACTGTTATCTCTGAATGACAGTTGTGGCTTGAACGGTGGTGATATATCCTGACTGGGAAAGTGAGACACCATATCTTAAGAGAGAGAGAAAAAAACAAGCCCACAGACCATAAACCACATGCGAGCAGCCTCTGTACTGCAGCATGCCTCAACTTCAAACGCTAACAAGTTGGAATAACATTTTGCTTGGGGAGGCTTCTGCTGGCGGTGGTGGCAAACTGATTTGAAAGAAGCCAGATTTATTACATGGCTTGTAGACCTCAGATGCAAGCAAAACCGCATTGCATAAATAGCGGGGGTTGGGGGCGAGGAGAGTCGCTGGTGGAGTTCCTGATTGCTTAACGCAGACCCTCAGTTTTTCACTTCCATTTTCCTGCATCTTTTTTGTTTGCTCTATATTAGGCCGGTCCTCTTGGGAGAAGGTGAACACTTTCATTTCGAGCTGCGTGCAAAAACATAAAGGCGCGCTTTACCAGCGCATCCGACGAGAGAGAAAGAGTTCCAGGCGTGTCTGACTCTTTCTGAATATGCTGACAGGGAGGTAAATTATGCCGAAGGGGGGACTGGATGTGTCAACTCTCTGTGGCTGGGGCGCAACTAGTTCTGTGACAGCATGGGGCAGAGTGCTAGGCTCCTCACTAAATTCCACTTACGCTAACTGGCAGGGCTGTCTGTTGTCATGGCAACAGCCAAAAATGTTCACAACTGACCTCCCAGCATTTCTTGCCAGAGTGTACCGTTTACCACGCTTCACAGATTTCTATCTCTTTATCTCCTTTTATCTATGACTGTCTGTTCCTTAAGCTCACTCTCATTTCTCTCTCTCCACACCTCTTCCACTCGCACGGTTTCTCTGATGTGATAACAGGAAGTCGGAGCCAGTGGGATCCAAACGTCTCCATGCACACACACATCGCAATCGTGCCATTGCACGTAAGAGCTTGCTCTCATCTGCACCCACATAAAAACCGAAGCAGCTAAACAGACAGCAGGGCCTAATGCGATAACTACTCGCACATGTCTGAACAAAGTTGCGGCTTTGCTGGTGGGACATCGACTCATGTGCCATCTGAGATGCCTGCGACGCAGTACGAAGCGAGTGTGAAAAATGTAAGCGAGAACATGCTAGTTTAACCACACCACACTAAAGGAAGTGGCATGGAAAGTATGGTTGAGGGCTCTTGGTTGAGACATATATGCTATTTGTTTTTGTTACAGAATAAGGTCAAGATCTGAGTGTGTTTTCGGTTCCTCTGTAATATGATTCTGATCTATTTATGTTTTTCCATCACACAAGAAAAGAGAGTAATCACACCGCAGAGACGAGTGTAGCTTTACCTTCACCTCGGGCTTTGATAGTAAGGTTAAGACACAGGCTTTCAAAAACACTTCAGTTATTTGGAGATACATCCTTTTAGTGGATTGTGTATGTTACAGTATGTACAATGTGACATTCTTGAGCCTTTGCCAAGTATCTCCGTAGCATATTTAAACTTGAGAACCTGCATGCCAGGGTAGGTCAAAAACGTTATAGACGGCTCTATTTAGATTCTTTTCTAAGGATGAAAAAATAGGTAGTGGCTGGAAAAAGGCAGCGGAGGCAGCTCAGACCACCCACCTTGTAACGGAAGTATAAATCGGGCAGAGTGTGGTCTGGGTGAAATGAAGCCTCTAACCAGATAAGTCTGTGCTTTCATCAACCACATTAGAGGAACCTACATCTGCAGAACATTTCCGCCTTCATACAACTCAACAAAACTCTCCATTTAGACATCACAGAGTTGGAAATTAATGATTTTATTTGATGGTGATAGGAGAATGCTCACATTTAGTTTAATGCCCAAATGAACTCGGCTGATGTTTCCGGGTGTATTCAAGTTTTATGTCAGATAAGCATTTTCATTTATTTCATTTATTCATCTCTACTGAAGATCATGTGGGACATTCTATGAAATACTATGAAACAGTGTATTTTTAAGTTTGGTAAGGTTTGCTACATTTCTGTAAGATTTTAAGTATTCTGTCAGACAAGTAATGGACAAATAACAGAAATAGAGTTTAAAAAAATCTCAAGCTTAAATGACAGCATACAAACAAAACGTTAACTCTGTTATTTCCATATATAAAAACCACAGGGGCAAGAATAGTACAAAAATACATCTTTACGACAACAGTAAGAGAAAAAAAACATGCATACAAATTTATGCTACTGGATTTTTGTTGATTTTCTTTATTAAAGGTAAAGGTTGACATCAGCTATTCACTATTAAAATCAGTTATACGCATATGATAGACACATATTTTCATTTCTGTACTACTAATAACTTTTTTCATGGAGGTTTCCTGAAAGCAGTCTTTCATTGGTTGGACAAACACTGTCTCATGTATATGAGGGACGCATATGGAGAACTTTTTTTGTACAAAAATGCAGGTGCCAACCTAGTTTTGAAATGAACTGTGCAATTTCTGCACCACTAATAACTGTTTCCAAACAGGTTTCCTGAACACCGTCTGCCAGTGTTTGGGCAAACACAAAGTCCCACCCCCCCAAAAAGTTGTTATCGGCCTAGTTGGCATTCTCAAATGATAGCATCAAAAAGCCAAAAAGTTGGGAATGTTTCTGTTGTATTAATACAGGAGAAAAAATTTAAAAGAATTGTTTCCATTTACCCTTTTTTCTTGCTTTCTCGTTTTTGTGAGGACAAAGACTATCTGCTAGGTTTTTCTAAAACTCTCTTGTCATGGGCCATGATTGTAGTGGTTAAGAGCTTCTATGTTGACATGTTGAGAGCTCTCCTATTCTTATTCTTGAGTGGTCACACCACAGTGTTCACTGTATTGCATGAATGGCCAAAGTTCAACCCAAAGTGGGTTGAAGACGGCAGAGAGATGAATTATGGGAGTTTGATGTCTGTGTGGTTTTTATTCTTTTCGTCTTTCATTGATTTACAGCAGCGAGGCAGGCTCATTGTCCCAGCCACTAAAAATAACAGAGAAGGAAAACAACAACAGTGACATGGCAGCGGTATTGATTTTAATGGCCGGCCACAGCCTCCCAGCCGCCCCAGGGTGCTTTTTATCGAGAGCAGTAAAATAACAAAGGAGATGGGCTGGACGTTTTCCATGTATACCAATCAGAGTTTATAAATTGCTCCATTACCTTCATTTCCCTTGGTTACTCTGGGAACATTAGCAATTATTTTCTCGCGGGCTTCGCCCATGAAACTAATAATCTGGTGATTTAGTGCCTTGTGGCATAGTGCACCCTCTCCTGCTTGCCTTAATCCATTCATCTTGCCACCTATCAGTTAGACTTTTGTGGGGACAAATTGCTTTTCTGAGTACATCCAGGAGAAAATAGGTCAATAGGTGTCTTCATGATCAATCTGAAGGTAATTTCACTTATAAAGTAAGCTAGGCCTGGACAGAGGGTGCAGATAGATCATATACGAGCAGAGAGGCTTATACATTGTCTGTTTGTTTGTGTGATTATCTGCGAGCACGCTAGTGTGCAGGGAAGCAGCTTATTTTAGTTCTGTTAGTACAGTAGATGGATAGCAGGCTGCGGGACCGGAGAGGGCAGCTGTGGTGTTGTGGCTGCAGCATGCTGTCCCATTAGCACACCCCTGGGGAGGGACAGACCTAGAGGACAAGGAGACGAGCCTGGATTAGCTCATAAATCACAGCCCGGGGGACCTACGAGAGGCTGTGACATCATCATTTAGAGACAGGTGAATGCTCCCAACAACCCAGCTCACTGCATTATCTATCTATCTATCTATCTATCTATCTATCTATCTATCTATCTATCTATCTATCTATCTATCTATCTATCTATCTATCTATCTATCTATCTATCTGTCTGTATATCTATCTATCTATCTATCTATCTATCTATCTTTCTATCTATCTATCTATCTATCTATCTATCTATCTATCTATCTATCTATCTATCTATCTATCATCTATCCGTCTGTCCATCCATCCGTCTGTTCGTCTGTCCTTTCATTCCATCTATCCATCCTTTCAGTCCATCCATCCATCCTTTCAGTCCATCCATCCAACCATCCTTTCAGTCCATCCATTCATCCATCCATCCTTTCAGTCCATCCATCCATCATTCTTTCAGTCCATAAAGCCTATAAATATCAAGGCATTTCAAGTTACCAAATCGCTGTTCTTGTTTGCTACTTAATTTGAATACAGGAAATTAACTGGAATTTAAAAGGCATACAATTCAATTCTGAATTGCTACACAGTACATACAGAAATCGGTGTAGATTGTAAATATTTATTTTGGAAACTTTGAGGTGGATGTTTCAGTCCATTTTTTTCTTTCTTTGACTAGGGGAGTTTGTCTTTAAAGTTGGTGTGCGGGATGTGTTTGTTTTTATGGAGGCCTCAAATTTGTCCAGTTCTCAGTCTGTAATAAGGCTTGTGGGTCTCCCTCCTTCACACAAACTCACACACATGGATCTGTGGTAAGAAAGCGATCCAGCGTTGGCTGACGGCCCTGACCTCAGCTCTTCCCAGGCTGGGTGGGATGGCGAGTGCTGCCAGGCCGCAGTTTTACCAAAATGGGCCAAGAGCTCAGACACCACAATGTGCGTATGTGTGTGTGTGTCCATAGCACAAGGGGATGTGGTTGTTCCACCAATGACCCTGTTATACCAATGCCACATACCAGGTTAGCCCACCCAGGAGCTCCTGAACACCAGTAACCTAATTACCCGCCCAGCACCTGGCAGCGCCACTGCAGTGGCTTGGTACGTGGCTGTGCATCAAAGGTAAAGGGCTTGAGCAAATGTGGTGCTTTCTGTCCACTGTAATTCATGTCACCTCTGAGGCCTCTGCGCTCACCGTAACAGCAGCACAGTGCTGTGGGATGAAGGCTCTGTGTATAATAGGAGTCGACACCCCGCTCTTATACCCATTGGCTGGAGGGGGGTTTGGGAAGGAAGAGTGTTTCTCTCCTAGGTACCGCAGACCCAGATCTCTCATCGAGCCATCTCAAGGCGCTGGGGGCAGAAACTGTGTGTCACCCAGGCACGACTCGCCACTCTCTCTCTTCCCTCTCCCTACGGGTGCTGCCCTTTGTCCCTGTCATGTTCTGTTGATAGAATCTCTCAGACTAAACTGTACATTTGCACAGGATCTAAGGCTGAGATAAGATTCCTCAAGGGTCTGACTTATCTGGAGGTATCAAAGGGGAAACAGCAGGAGTCAAGCTAACTTATCTTCCCCCTTTGTCCCACCAGGCCTGCTGTTTTGTCTGACCAAAAATGCAGATTTTGTATAAAAACAAGGAAAGAAGAAAAGAAGAGCTTGATATAAATATTAACAGCTGTCACAAGTTTACTGCACTGCACATTCCCACATGTAGGATTGTCTGCGCAGTGTTTTCTGAGTGTTTGCAATGAGTGCAGATGAGAGACAAGAATGTCTGTCTGCCTCTGGGTTTGCAAGAGCTACTTTTTACAGCTTGCTACCATATGAAATATCAAAACAGAGTCTGAGCAGGAATGAAAATAAGACATCAGAGTAAAAGTAGCAACAGCACGCTCATCTGAATATATCCTGTGATCCTGATTCCTGTGGAACCATTATAATAGTCTATGTGTTACAGCCGAATCAATCGCATAGCCATAGACATTACACAACAGACCGCAGGGGCCCAGGCACCACTCAGCACTACCGCAGTCCCAAATACAGGGTAGTCGGCTCCACGCTAAACCCCATGTTAAGCGGCTTCCCGACCTCAGCGCTAGGGGTCAGAAGCAGGGAAAAAACATCACACAAGAGCCACAATTACAGCCCTCAGACATGAAAAGTGTCTCTTTTTATTCCCTGACAGGGCTCCCGTTGTTAATGGCCGGGTCTGCATGCTGCGTAAACAAACAGGCAAGCCGAGGCCCGGCCGCGTCTGTACTGGCTGCCAGCAGCAGCGGCAGTGGTTTCAGCGGTGGGGGCCGATTACAGGATGCAGCATGGGCTGTGGCTGAGATGGCACACAGTTCAGTCCACTTTGGGCTTCCGTCACATTGTAAAATGCTGTCTATCTGTCTCTTTTTTCCTTGACCCTCAGTCTCTCACTTCCCTTTTCTTTATGTCTGTATTTATCAGTGGTTCTTGCTTAGGGAAACATAGCTGCATTTACATGCACCCAAATATTCTGTTTATAATCACACTGATGGCTCAGTCGAACTGAAAAGCCTTCATGTAAATGCCCCAGTCGATCTGATTGAAAGAGGTGGGCTTAAATAATATGATCAACAGGATTTGAAAACGTGATTCTCAATCGAATTCGAAAACGTGCTGACTAAGCATTGTGCATGCACTGAATTTTTGTTGAGAATACATGTAATAAACATCTAAAATGATTGTGTGAATCGGATTGAAATGTTCAGGGCTCATATAAACAGAACTTTCAAAATCTGAAATCATATCAGATTCATTCTGACTGAAAATTAGTGCATGTAAACATGATCACAGTTACTATTGATAATAAAAAAAAAAAACTAAAAAAAAACTATTAAACTTAGTACATTAGTTGTCCTGCAAGGTTTGTGCTTAAGTTATGTTGAGAAGAACTGTGGTATTTTTTTTTTTTAAATAAATGAATTTCAATGAGAAAATCTGGTTGAGGTTTGGATGTTTTTTTTTGTTGTTGTTGTTTGTTTTGTTTTTTTACTTTGAGGCTAGTAAGCATTCACAAAGCAATGCTCTAGCAACCACTCTAAACACTAAAGCATCATAGAGGCAAATTTTGCAAAGCAAACACTACTCATATTTTCTTCAGAAAACTGTTTTTTCTTGATGTTTATCTTTCTCTCCTTGCTGCCATCTAAGTCTATATCATAGTATTTTGGAAGAGCCTTTAGGCTTTCTGCAGATTCAAATCAACTATCTTCTGGTTTAGGAACTGTGCTTTATACATTTGTTATGCAGATATGGTCCCTGAAGGAATAACTGTCGTTAAGCTGATAAAGTTCATGGAGGAATGAATGTGTTACGATCATTTGAAAAATGATACTAATATACAATATCTTTAGTGCCGAGAACATCATACCCAAGAGTTGGGAATTATCCTGCTGAACTTATCTTATCCTTTACATATTCAGCACAAACTAAGCCTTCAAAGCAAGAATATTATTTTATATGAAAGTTTACAAGGTACAAGCGTCCAAAGTCCATGTTGTTGTTTGGTGTTCCTTGTAAAGCTAAACGTTAGTCAACTCTTAAATACTTAAAGAGCCTGCATAATGAATCAAAAATACATTAAAGGAGTAATATTATAACAATTTCAAATAACTGTTTATTATTTTAATACATTTTACAATTTAATTTATTCTTGTGATGGCAGAATTTTTATCAGCTGAATCTTTAGTTATGCTGAAAATAGTTGTGCTGCCTGATATTTTCAAGATTCTTTGAAGAATAGTAAGTTCAGAAAAACAGCATTCACTTGAAATATACTTTTTTTATAACCTTTACTGTCACTTTGGAACAATTTAATGCATACTTGCTGAATGAAAGCATTAAAATCTAACTGACCCCAAAATTGATATAAATATATAATAAATAATATTAGTTCAGAGCCTGTTTATGGTTATAATCCAGTGTACAAATAAAGAATGTGTCCTTTTAACTTTTTAGTACTTTTATGACTTTTATGGCTTAATGACAGCTTAAATAGGCCTCCTCACAGCACTTTTGTAAATGTTTGATGTTAGTTTAGAGTAGACAAAAATGAAAATGAAAACACAGGACAAATTGAATGAAGAAAAAAATACAGCCCTTCCATTAGAAAAGCACACACAAACATCCGTACACTTACACACACACCATTCCCCCAGCGGCCTCTGAAATAAAGAGAGAAGTGCAGCTGGTGCACCTGCCTGTGTTTGTCTCCTCTCCCCTCCTAAGCTCTGCTAATGAGGGGGATTTTAATTACTGATAGCGTGTCCCTATCCCTCCGCTAACTGTACTCGGCTTCATTAACCGCCATCAACAGGAGAGTGCTGAACATAAACACAGCTCATTAATGCTGCCTATCCTCCCGCTCATCTCGCCTCATTTTTCTCTTTCTCTCTCTCACACATTCACCCTCCCTTTCTCTCGCTTTCCTCTCGTTCTCCACAGTGGCATTCCTGTGGGATGTGAGGTCACAGTCCAGGTCAGCCCTCACTTAGATTAAGATGCAGAGTGCTGAGAAAGTGATGTTTTGTGTTTGTGCAAGGACTATTTGAGGGAGTTCTTGGGGTAGGTCAATATTTGTCCCCATAGAGGTCACATGACTGTATAATCTCCACAGGAGGGATTCACCTTGATATAGAAATGCTGGCTGTTGTTGTTGCTGAATTATCTTATGAAATGTCACAGAGCAGTTTGAGAAGCAAGTGAGCAGAGAGCACCCAGCAAGTCCCCGTGGCACGTCAGATAATATGGATTAATCTGCCTTTCACACTCCAGATACAGCAACAGCATGAGTAGGCCCGGTCCCGCTCCCCCTCTCTCCTCGCTCTGGACTGTTCATTGGACCTGAAAATGTATTTTCACATCTCAGCCATACAGAGAGGAAAGGAGAGAGGGAGGGAGAGTGATTGGGCAGACCTCTCGGATACAAGAAGTACACAAGAACTGTGTTTTACTTTCTCCCATCTTCCACTTTATCTGTGTACACACTCACACACAATGCCTTTACACTTTACCAGTCTGACAGATACCCCACACTGAGTGGGTAGCTGCTAAACATCACAATTTCTTTTGTATTCTCACCCAGCAAGTTAGTTTTAGAACTGTGTGACAATGACAGTAACAACAAAATACTAATGACTTATATATGACATACAAAGAAAAAATTACACAACATATACACACACACTATTTAAATGATATGTATATATACTGTATATACACACATATGTGTGTGTATACTATTACATATTACTACTATTTATTATGTATATAAGTACATAGTATATAATATTTACATAGTCATAATATATAACGTATATGTATGTGTTAACTGTGTGAAAATAACAACTTATTAATGACATTTGTGCATGACATAAATTTTCAATAGTGGTTGCTAGTCTTCCTGGGGTCCACAGAACAATAAAAAAACAAAGTAGCACAAATATATGAAGATATGCAAATATGTAATAAATAAATAAATATAATGCTGTTCTATGAAGGTAGCTACACATTTGGTCAAAATTAAAGTATTTTAGATTATGATCTGCCATTTCTAACATGGGTTCACATGAATTATGCTCACATTCAGAGACAGTTCTATCAGGTCAGTTAAACCATGCTTTACTCCTTTGAAGTATGCTTTTACCTTGCTAGTCTTTTTTACTATTTGTATGTGGAATGTGTATTGCGTTGTAATGCATAACAATGTATAAGATTGGGGGGAAAATGAAAACATTTGGCTTGCATAACATAACGCTTGTATTGACTATCTTGGCATCTTTCATGGTCCAAATTTGTAGGTAAACTGATTTAAGGTCAGCAAAGAAATCTCAGTGATAAGCCTTATGGGATATATGGCCTTGCGTGATAGCAGCGCTCCAGTAAAACCAGTTTTGGCTCTGTGATCAATGATTAATGTGGCTACAAAGAGGGAATGCTTATGACATCATTTTCCCCTTTGGAACATGAAATGTGTCAGATGTAAATGCAATCATTTGCCATTCTAATTACTCTCTAACCAATCTCCTTCTCCATCTCACTGGCAGAGTGATACATTGCACCAGCGTTCGCACGGCGGCACAGTCATTAGGCAAAAGTGGCGGTAATATCACAGGCCTGGAATGTCGGCCCACGTTTTTGGAGCTGCATGAAAATGTTTTGGACCACGGCTCCGAATCTTGCCCGCCACACGTCATCAAAGCCTTTAATGTTGGCTGGCTTAGGCGTGCACACTGTAGCAGGTACACTGTGCTCTTTGTTTACCCTCTTCTCTTACCAATCTGGTGCACAGATGGCTAACAATTATTTCTCTGTGTGCTCATTGCTGCTGGCAAACTACCAGCGTGCTCTGAGATTGGTGTAATCTTTTATTATTTATGATTGTCTTAGATTTCTGGATCAGTATTTGAGCACAATCTGTTGAATAGCTGAGAGGCGCGAGTGAACGGGGGAGGCGGAGGAGTAAAATTGAGTGTAAACAGAGCCGAGAGAAGTGGAGGAGCTACCGTAATGAAGCTGTGATATTGGGGCCGTTTAAACGTGAGACACACTCCTGAATTCAGCTGAATTTAATCCCATTACCACATGCTAAATATACAATTTGTTTTAAGCTTGCCGTCGGTTGTGTGTATGTTAATAAGCGGCATGCTGCAGGCACTTTCAGGGAGACTTTTGGAGGGCACAGGCTAATAATTAGATTTCAAAAAGGAAGTCAATTTAAATCCTCATTTGAAGGAAAAATAAGAGGCTTAGTTTTACACTGTAGCACCACATTAATTTGCATGGCTTCTGTTCGCTCTTAAAAGATTCCTAGTGCCGTATGATATCGAAAATTTTAAATTAGCAAACGTAATGACCTCATTCCAGAGATATCAACTCTGCTATGATGAATCATTCTTTATCACATGGCTGTTTTTGTTTGTTAAATGGCAGCCTGGCAAGGGGAGCCATTGCATGAACGTGTTGGTCTCAGACCAGTGATCAGTGTCATTTCCAGCTGATTGTTTTGCAGGCCCACCGGTGAGATCAGAAGTGCTCCGCTTCACGGATCTTCTCGTCCCGGTGAGCGATCTCTCTCACATAGACCAGAGTTCCAGCTAGAGGCTAGCTCTTAACACCAGGCCTCTCCTGTCAGAAATCCCACTCTATCCATCAATCTGTTGTTCCACGTAAAAGACATCTCTCTCCCTTACCCTGCCTTTTTTCCTCACTCTCTCGCTTCTCTATTATTCTTTGACTCTAGTCGTCCTTCTCGTTTTTCTCCTTCTCTCTCACCGTATCACTCTATTACATTCCCTCCCTATCTTTCTCTCTCATTTTCAACTTAATAATGGAATGGAGTCCCCCTCGGAGGCGGCACGGCACCGCAGATGGAGGAGTAATTTTTTTAGGGAGCATGTGTCAGTCAGCAGCTATAGGAGTGCTTGTGCACAGGCAATTTTGCCTGGAGGAGCAGGGCTTTATTGCTTTTGTGGCAGGAAATAAGAAAAGAGACTCTCCATGGTGTGGAAGTCATGAAATTACAGTATCTCGGAAGAAAATGAATAGGGGCCGTGTGAAGTAAGCACCAGCCTTTGTTCTATAAAGCAGCATGCACTGGCTGTCTGAGCCTGTCCGAACGTCACCGTTTTCCTTCCTATCAAACCAAGTACATGGCCACCCCTGATGGAGATCAGGTGTGGGATAGGAACAAATGCTGAATTCAGATTTTACACTGAAAGAGTGGATTTTTTTAAATCAATTTTTTTAATAAAAAAGGATTTGTGTGATTATGAGATGCAAATGTTACTTCCTCTTTTAGTTTTGACTATATATTGATATTATAGCACAGCTTCTTGTCTTATTGATTAATTACAACATTTGTGAGATCTAGGGTTGGAAACCAAGAACCAGATTATAAAAAGAATCAGAACCGAATTATTTTTGATGTATGACCTCAGTAACAGTTTTGGCATGACGGTTCTTCCTCCAGCGCTGCACTAAAATACTCTGTTTCCTTCATTATTATTCAGCAAGAAACACAAAGAGCGACCAGTGAAGTCTGTTTCTCAAATGAATCATGAACGTACAGCACAACCAGCCTGATTCTTCAACAAATGACTCTAACGAGAAAGTTCTTTTTAGTCCAACCAGTGAAGTCTGATTCCCGAACTGATGACACTCATGAGCCAGTTCTTCTTAGTGATTCAAATACATATAACACATCCACTGAAGTCACTGAAGATTTCTAATTACTCATTTCCAAGCGAAAGACTCTTATGACCTTTTGGAGCAGTGTCTTAATTAATCACTCATTCACTGAACTGCAGTTTTGTACTTATCTTGGGACCCCAAAGTCAGTTAACAATGTGTAGTGTTAGTATTTTATATAAATATAGGAATCATTGAAATATTTTACATTTTGTCTTTGTTGTTTACATTTATTATGAAGTGATCTCAGTATTTTACAACAGAATTGCATTTCTGATATCTAATATTTTCCTTCTTAAATTCTAAAGAACTGCCAATAGATTTGTTAAAAAACCAAAGTCGTTAAATTCCTTAGTTCCCACCCCAAGATCCTTCATAACGTTCTTCTGTTCCTTGCGCAAGTGTGGTTTGGCAGATCCTCTACACAGAGGTCCTCTGGTCTCTGGAGCATGGGGTGCAATTTTTATTACTGTCATATCTGCATTCTGTGCTTGTAATACATCTCTATAATCACACAACACCACTGTTGGCCAGATAAGTGATAACTTAATATGCCTTCTTATGCTTCTCAAAGCATTCACTTACGCAGAAAGCCTTTTTTTTTTTTAAATGACCGAATTCCTAAATATTACTTTAATGCTTTACTTTGGATAATTGGTTTTGATGTGTAGTTATCTGTCTGCAGTTGCTGGAAACTTGTTGCATCCAGGGTCAGGTTGACTGGACAGCCATCTTTTCATTTCATTACATGTCAATTGGAAGAATGAACTGCCAGACTGCTTGTCTAGAAATAGCGACCGCATTTTGTAAAATATGAGTCATCGTTTATCATACCAGCGTGCATTGTTGTGTTTCTTTTGCCGTGGATTGCACTTTTCATACTTGTTCCCATGGCAACTATGTACTGCACCTTTACAAAGAGATTATATTTTGACTAAAGCATTTCTAATTCCAGCTTTGAAAATGAATGTAATTTGTTTTTATTAAGTCTTTATGCACAGATGAAATCATAATCGATTTTGATTGAACAGTAGCATCTCAGTGTGAGTGCGCAAGCACAGCGGCGTTCAGTGCATATGACATTCTGGAAGTGAGTAACAAGCACGTAGGAGATAACAACTTGGCATGTAGACAGCGCTCAAAACCTGCTGTGAGTCTCCTGGCATGGAAAAGCATCCAGCAGCAGAGCGGTTATGAGAGCAGACAGCACGCTAAAGCTGTTTGTTGCATGGGGGGAGCAAACAAGCTGCGCCTGCATCTTCGTTCAGCATTAGAAAGCATTTGACGGACACAGGGTCTACAGCCTTCATGCCGCCCCCTAAAGTCTTGAGTCCACCAGGCTGGCACGAGAATATAACAGCCCCGCTGTTCCATGCTTACATATCGAAGCTCCCTGCTATGGTTTCTGGCATATTGATGACATGATGACCCAGTCAACCACCTGCGGCGCGCCTCGAGGGTGGCGTTCTCAGCTGCAGACAGACGACTCCCCCCTTCTATCTGCTCAGACAAGTCTCCCCGTGATTGACCCACAATCCACTGGGCTTTCAGTTCCCATGGCAACAGATCTCCATGCAGTCTTGAAGTGATCTACAAAATAATGCACATCAACGTTCCTGTAATATGCTTCGCTGTCTCTCTTTTCAGCAGCTCGGCGCTCACAGACGTGCACGCATACACTGGAAATCTGTCAGACAATTAGTTTTGCTTAGATTCATCACAGAACTGTCAGGCACGAAGCTTACATCAATCACACTCCATTGATTTTATCTAACTGCTACCGCAAGAAACGTGACCTTCGCAGATGTACAACAGATAGTGTTGATTTGTGTGAAAATACAGGAGAGGCAGAATCTAATTAGAATCGGATTAATCTTTTAGGGGGGTTTATCCCCCCCACCCTCGCATGAGTATAAACTGACAATGATGTTTCCAACTTAACAGGGGAAGTATGTGAAAAACAGCTTTCGCTATCTTTAAGATGCTGATGGCATCATCTTGCAAGGTGTGGTGGGTTTACACCTTGATTATGGCCCATTGTGCTCTTCATCCTTTGGGGACAATTTGAGCTAGGCTTTATGACCTCGTAGAAAAATAGCGAGAATCTGTGGTGGGGTGGTTTTGGGCGTGGACAATGGCGAGCGAGAGGGCCTTGTTGATCAGTGTGGAATAATAATGACACAATACCCCATTAAAATCTCCCTCCCAGTGACTAATCCCTCTCCGCTTTAATGAGAGCGAACGAATCCAGCAGAGACACGGAGCGGTTTGTGCTCTGGGAGTTCAAAGGAAAGGCTCTGGGAACTTTAGCGGCTCATTGTGAAATTGATGTAAATGCCGAAGTAAATGTCGCTAGCAATTATCTAACGGCATTGCTCCGGCCTGGAGTGAGATGTGACTGGAGCGCAGATAACAGAGAGCCCTTTTGCCGTTTCAGCCACGGGTTTTACACTTACAAGAGAGTGGAGGGGGTCGCGCCATGTTTACAACAACAGCTAAATCCCTCCGTAGCAGAAAAAAAATGCATTCTCAAGTGTCATCATCTCGCTGCTTTGCGGTTAACCTAAAGCTACGTGATGCTGTGTATTAATGGATTGCTAATCAACAATGGCACAAGAGAGGCTTTCAGTAGCTTTTTGTAGCTAAGAATGCCTGACAGGAGGTCAGACTTCAAGGGTTTGATATCACACAGTCTGCCAGCCTGAGCGGAATAAATGATGGCCGTTACCATTATGGAGGAGGAGAGGCTTTGTAAATGGGAGCATACAAGCCTCTTGACAGATGAGTCAGTCGCTGTGCACAATAGTCATTAATGCGGCTGTGTTCTCAAAACGGGACTCATTGTAGCATTTTATCGTCACAGGCTGAATAGCATTAACCCTTGCTCTGAGGATATGAATATACTCTCAACTGATCCTCCAAATGAGGAAAAAATGACCATCTGACTAGTAGTGAAATATTAGCAGGCCGGAGGGAGTGTGTGCGTGAGGCGTTTCTGTGGCCGTTAGACCTCTTCTAAAGCCAGTGTAGACAGGGCTATTGATTTTTACGACAACACAGTGAGAAGGTCATTGTGGTTGAGAGGTTTTGGGGGGATCTTTACTGTTCATTCTGCTAGCGTTTTAGCCTTGGCAGTTCCAGAAAATAGCCGAGGCAGCTGTACCTTTCAGACACTAGTGTGTAACGAGATATTGGCTTGAAGTGATATCAAAACACTGAGGAATGAGATGGATTGCATTTATTAGTGACAATTGGATGATGATGATACAAAAATAAGATTACGACTATAGTATAAAATAATTTGAAATCATTTTATATTATTATTTTAAGTATAAATAATCTGAATGCAAGGTGTGGTCATGTTTGCCTTTGCTCAAGCAAAATCCAGACGTTTCAGTAGGAATCTGCGTGATCGTGAGTTTGGCGTGAAGGCGAAATCCTGTGTGGTTTGAAAGTGACTTGTGTGAGAGGTGTTTCATATATCTCTACACTACTGACAGTGTATAAATGGCTTTTTGCAAACAAAATTTAGCGGAAATTTTGCTAAGGTGACCGTACTGTAAGATTGTGTCATTCTCATTTGTGTACAGCGCAATACAGAGACAATGCATTTCCGTTTGCTTGCAGCGCATAGTGTTAATGCCTGTACTTGAGGCTTTAAGATATCAATGAGTGGCTGTTGATGTCAGAGAATTAGAATTTCAGAGTAGTAATTGGCTCTGTTTCCCCACTGCTGGCTGCATTCAGCCTGGACTGGAGCCTCTGCCAACGGCTCCATCTCTTTTTGTTTGGCGACACTGTTCATGTCTGCATTTGTCCTTTTTGATAAGGCCTTTCATCCTGTTTGCATTGATTACAGCCTGACGAGTCACCCTGATACACTGTGGGCTATTCAGTTCCCTTCACCACACACTGGGCCCATTGTGGGCTTGGAATGCTTGTGTATGTGTGTGTGTGTGTGTGTGTGTGTGTGTGATTGCATTCTCTGTTCTCCTGGCTTTTTAGGTACCAGAGCACAAGCATGTCAGTGCCCTGGAGACAGCCCTGCAGCACAATACTCACTCATCACGGAAATAAGCCCCCCATTTTATGCTCCATGAGCGGGAAGCCTCAGATTGAATATGGTGGAGAGTGTGGCACATTACTCATTTATGGGCTGAGAGTTTACATTTCACCCTTGCTTTTTATGTGCATCACATTAATGACCACATACTGAGCAATCTGCATAAGGCACCAATCGGATGGTGATGGATGCTGGTGCAGTTTCAACAATTTATCTGTGCCTCGTTTTCAGCGTACAAACATTAATGGGGCTCACAAGATGTATAGCCTCCTTATGAACTGGTATTATACTGTATGTTTAACAATGGCTGAGCCAGAACAGGAAAGAGCCATCTATAATGGCAAGAAGGAGAAACATCAAAACACACAAGATGACCTGAATAACTGGAATCTGTGCACACATTGTTACTCAAACGTCTGAGTGCGGCAGGCTTGTTTTCAGTCATGTGTTTAGGTTGTGTGTGTACGTGTGGGAACCGGGCAGCAGTTCAGGTTGAGAGCAGGGCAGGCGATCCTTGTTCTGTGAAGAATTAAAAGCACCTCTGCAAATAGTGGCATGTGTAAATTCTGGGGGGTGGGAGTTTCACAGTGGCTGGGGTTTCCATGTAAATAAACAGTGAGGAGGTCTGCGTGGGTGGAGGGGCCCTGGCCTTCTCCCTGGGGTTACTCCTAGTCTTTTGTTGCTCTAAATCCAAGCACTTTCTATTGAGCGGAATGGGGGTTGCCTGGGAGAGATTAGTTTGCCAGTTCTGACACCCACACATATACATTTTGCTTCTTTTTTAGCCAAAAGAACAGCCTTGATAAGCACCTCCTGATTCTTTTTTTTCTTTTTATCAAAAGGATGGACAGAATCAAGAGTATCAGTCACAGGCCAACCACAGAACATGACGTGTGTCTCTATGCATGACACCCCCAAATCAAAACCAAAACCACAGTCCATAAATACTAAAGACTTCACATCACTGAGCTGTAAGTAGTCCCAGACCTGGAATAAACATTAAGAAAATTCATGGTGCATTGCAAATTTTTTTTTCTTTGAAAAAAATCCTAAAAAGACCACCCTGGTCTTTATATGTTGTAGATTGTGGTGTTTTGGTATGCATATTAAAAATCATATAATATGTAAATCCAGGAACAAGTAAACATAAAAAATTTGATTGTTTTTACATATTTATTTAAAAAAAATGATAAATAACTGTATTAACATACAGTATTAAATGTCCTAATCATAAACTAGTAATTACTGTCTGAATACTTACAAGCTTGTTTGTAAACAAACATGTTCAGAAAACATTTTACTTTTTCTTGCTTTATTCCTTTTTTTAAGAAATACAATTTATTCTGTTATTATGATGCTATATTGTCTGGAAGATGCTTTTAAAAGCTATATGTTTGCGTCAGAAATAGATGCACGTTTAATAATTATTAAGATCTCTTAGTTTTAGATGGCATTAATATGACTTTATTGGTATGTGGGTAACATGTAATTATGAGTGAAGGGATTTTTTTTAATGTTATTAAGTGTTTGCATGCTCCTTTGCTCCTTTGTTTTATGTAAGGCTCTCATTACCACGTGGTAGTAACAGATTGTTTGAACTGGAAAGAAAAGCCATTCGAAGCTAATTAAGCAGCCATTCCAGGCACTATTCACGGGCAGAAGAGCGAAAAGCACAGGCATTTGTCAGCGCTTGACCCCGCGTGGTATTGATTGACAACAAACCTTCTTGAATGACAGCCTTAACCTTTACTGTCCAATTGCAGTCGAGAGAATATGAATGCTGCTCTCTGATTGGCTGAGAAGCTGTAAAGCCGCAAAGGGATCCCACGTGGGTGCAACAGAAGAAGTTGCACAGGATTGGGCGCTTCTTCTGAGTTCAGACATGGCCGTTGTTCACGGAGATCAAACCTGAACAATCATCGTATTCCCAACGCTAGCTATCTGTCCATCTTGATGATAGGTCATATTCGTATAGATGTACACGATGGGGTGCAAAATTATGTTATGAACGGGACAATAAGCTTGAGAAAACAGAAAAAAAGTCATTTTTATAATACCGATTTAACCCGCGTTATTTAAATAGGAAAATAATGCAGTTTTACGACTAATTCCAAAATAGATCAAGGGAAATTATGACGTGTTATATATGCCAACTTTAAATTGTTATTTAAAAAAAAAATACAGAAATTACATTAGGAGTAAAGGGTTAGATTTAACGCGTGTGTATGTAGTCGTATCGTCATCATTTCATAGACTGTTGTCTTTTAAAAAAAACTTGAGGCAGAATGCTAACCTTCTTTTTTGTAAACATTTAATGTTTTAACCGACATAAATAATCTTTATTTTTATACAATATGTCGTTTTTCTGCTCAGAACGACGTCTGTGTCTATATTGTGATTGCATTAGATCTCCAAACAAAGACATTCACTGTGACATCGGACCACTTTGTTCAAAAATACCTAGAAATGTTCAATAGCTGCATTACGAGCTACCTGTTCTGATCTAAAATGGCGAGTATGATGTCATGTATCAGGATGCAGTCCCCACGTGGGGACACGGCCCTGCGATTGGCCAGCAGGCCGAAACTGTCGGTTCTCTCATCTGATTGGCTAGCAGAAGGCGCTCTCTCAGTGGCTCAACCCTTGTGTCAGTAGACTGTCTGTGTGTGGCACAGGGTTGCGTTGCTGGACGAAGGGGAAATGCTCGAGAGGCGAAGAAGTACAACGTTACACTTTTAACCGTACCAAACCTCTTCAAAATCGGAAGTACATTTTTGCCAGTGTTTTCCGTGGATTACACGAACATTTTTTTCGCGCCGTGGAGTTTGGCGTCTTTTAATTTCTTTCCCTGGGAGAAGCTGATTCTCACCGAGTCGCTTCTTGTGATAGAGCGAGCGAGCGAGCGCACGAGAGATGTTCGCCACTGTTCGCGTACACCAGGAATGATATCTTTCCCTCAGATATTGAAGTGGTGATTAACATTTTAGAAGTTACTGGAATAGTGGAAGTGATTCGGCGGTTCGGACGCACAAAAGACAGGTACAGTGGGCTAGCAGGTTAGCTACCGACAATAGCTTGTTATCCAACCAAGACTTGAAACGCTTCTCACACTCACACATTGACTGAGCTCCTCACTAATCACTTTGTCGACTCTTTACGGTCTTCTTATTTGGGTTCTTTCAAGTAATGTGAAGTGCTAGATGAGCTCCTGTCAAAGTATCAGTTGCCAAACAAAGAAAAACGCCAAATTACCTCATTTTCGTGTTTTCCTTTTATAGTAACGTTATAGAAGCTGTCGTCTCGCTCGAGCGCTCCGCATGTAGTTTTTTTTTCCTCCCTGACACAATGAACCGAGTTGTTTTTAAAAGTGCAGGTGAAAATGCGTTATTAACGCTTTTATAGAGTTCTTCTCAACCGCAAGTTTAAATTTCCAACCGTCAGTTTGAATGTAACGGTCTCCTCCTCGTCTGTGTTTGTTTATTTTTCATTGTTTGGTTTCCAGCGGCAGAGATCTGAGAGGATTTTTGCCCCCAGCGAGCAGTGGGCTTCGTGTCCGGCTGATTTTTACAGTACAGTGGCGTGCCAGTGGACACCCCCCACCAAATAGACCTCCAATAAATAAAGGATACATTTCAAGATGTATCCACAGGGCCGGCATCCGGTAAGTGCATCTTGAACTGATATGGAACATAATTGCTACATCTGCATTAGTTTAGCTGGAGAGCAAGGGCAGAGCCGCCCGTCCATGACGAACGATATCCTGATGTGCACCTTCATTTGATTTGCTAAGCCCTGGTGCCTGTGATAATGCTTTGAAGTGAAAGAACAAGGCAGTTGGAAGCACAATCAAGTGGGGTAAAAAAAAAAAAAACCCTAACGCCTCTTGTCAATAAAGTATTACACCTAAAATTAAAAAAAAAGCCTTCTTTCTTCTTTTACACTTTCTCGTTTTTCACAAGAACACCTTTTTATAGAGAGAGAGCCAGAAAAAAAACAAAACAGCATTTTTTACAGGCGCAGTTTGGCACGCTCAGACCCATCCAAGCGAGGCGACCCCATTTTTCCCGCCGGTGTTTATGTGAGGCACTAAAACGGCGAACCCAGAACTGAAAAGATTCCCCCCGCCTCTTTTGTCAGAATGCTACTGGTGCTCCAGCTATCTCCCAGATGTCACTGTAGCGTGGATGTCACCCCAGCCCTCATTCAGGCTGAAATATTAGAGCTGCTCTCCCAGGGCCCAGAATGCATTAGAGCCTCGCTCTGCAGTTGGTGGAAAACAAATTTGGTTCTCTGAGGATGTAATTGAGTTTGATTGATGTGATGGCTGTCTTTCAGGCGCCCCACCAGCCTGGTCAGCCAGGCTTCAAATTCACAGTGGCAGAGTCCTGTGACAGGATCAAAGATGAATTTCAGTTCCTGCAAGCCCAGTATCACAGGTAATAATTTAGAGTTATATGCCCGTGAAGTAGCTTGTACAATTACCGCTTCACCTAATTGTGTTTCGCAGGCGAAGGGAGGAGAACTAAACCTAATTCATGTTTAAAAAAATGTGTGTGGGGTAAAAAAAAATAGTTTCGATCATATGAGGTAGGGATGCATGATGTATCGTCACCATATTGGTAATGCCATGGATATTTAATTGTAGATGGTTTTTCTGCTTGTTTTTACATTATTTTAGCAACCACCTAATGTTAATTTTAAATTGATAGTGCTCGATTCCAGTAAATATTTAACCTTTAAAACTACTATTTTTGTTTTCCTGTTACAACAAAGTTTGAGTTTTTATTTGATTCAGGTGTTTTTCCTTTAGTAAATTTCAGTGAAGGCTGCCTCTTATTATGCCTGAATTCACTTTTGCATTACAAAATTTGAATGTTTAGTAATTTGACATTTCACTTAATTGTTATTTAATGTGTATATGATTAATTAAAATTATTGCTTTAGAAAACATAGTTATATTTTTAATATCAGCCATGAAAATGATAGTATTGACTCAAGTATGAAAACAGTAATTGTATTTGATAATATGAAAATAATTAATTTTATCGTCCAGAATTTTAATATTGGTGCACCCCTAATGTAAAGCATTAAGATTGATTTTACTATTTATAACAACCCCCTGTAAAATGTGAATGTATTTGTTTAGCTTCATGTTTGCAGTGTGAATTATTTTTGTGTGTGTGTAAGCAGTGAAAACACATGTCTGTTCAGTAACTGATGTGTTTTGTTTTCCTCCCAGTCTTAAAGTGGAGTACGACAAACTGGCCAATGAGAAAACAGAGATGCAGCGCCATTATGTCATGGTAAGATTAGCCAATATGTAAGCTGCCATTAGCTAGTAGCTGGGGTAAATGTAGATGCCTTGTTGCGTGTTTCTCTGTATGTGTGTGTTTTAGAATGTGTTTGTGAAACCCCCTCTGGTGCTTTTAGTTCAGCCTCCTGCTTTATTAAAGGGCCCTGACTGACTGCTCTTAGCCTCGGGCCCTTTAATACACCAACCCTTAACCGTAGGGGTCAATGACCACAGCATTGTCCCCTCTTCTCTCTCCCCCTTTGTTCTCCCCTTCTCTCTACCTCCCTCTGTGTGTGGATCTGATTATTCTCCAAGGAGACGCTGCTCTCAGACAAATGCATGTCCGTAAATTGGGTGAGGGGTGATGGAGGAGTGCCAGAGTTGTCTGAAGGGAAAATACTCGATCGCAGCAGAAATCCAAAGACTTTGCAGCATTCTGTCTTTGATGACTAGATTTTGCGCACAAACAAACAGCTATATAAATGCATTGTTAATCTCAATCACAGGCTTAATCATTTACACAACACCAAAGCCCTAAATTCAAGAGATCAAAACAGCCTCATGTTAGGATTCATGATGGGGAGAGGAAAAACAAAGCTTTTCGTGGTGTAACTAAACAAGGTTAAACTGTGGAAGTGTATTCTCTTATCTTGCGTAAACACGCAAGCAATGACTTAAACCAATACCCAGGGACGCTAGTTAAACATTCCATTCACAGGAAAAAGCATGTCAGTCAGAAAGGAGGAGGAGAGGTTAGGTAAACACCATGTACAATCCCTACGCTGACTGTTTGAGTTGATAGTGTCAGAATCTAGACTTGCAGGACTGCACTGAGATCATGGTGTTTTAAATCTTCTTTTTTATTCTCATTACAATTGTTAAAAAATGTATTAAGCATGAATATATATATATATATATATATATATATATGTATATGTATGTATATGTATGGGTTAAGCTTTGATTATGCAAACAGGATTCCCAGAGTCATGGAATTTTTTAGCCTTTTAGTCCTGGAAAAAGTCATGGAATTTGATAAAATGTTTGTGGAAAACTTTTCTCTTTTACTTTTCTTACACTTCTGTTTCTCCGTATGTTTTTTTATTTTTCTGGATGCATAATTTTTTGGCTAGAAATAGCTCTTTTTCATAAATCATCATCATTATTATTATTTTAAACGACTAAGATTTATCAAATTTTAATGGTCAAAACGTGTGGGATCTCTGACCTACAATCCAAGTGGGATTTCCATTGTGTGCTTTCATCGGTATCATACAAAGAAGGAGAAGCTGTGCAGATATGAGACACTGTTATGGGACATGATTTTGAAGTGCGCATCAAAAGCCTGTTCTCCTCTTTTCCCCTCATGTTTCACTAGAATCTGACTTTCTTTTCCCTACTCTGTGATGTGAGGTGAAAATGTTTGATGTGGCTCAGATTGAATGAAAAAAACCTGAGTATTTTTCATTTCTCTTTCTTTCAGTACTATGAGATGTCCTATGGGCTGAACATTGAAATGCACAAACAGGTATGTAGCCCTTTGATCCCTGTTCACACAATCTCTGAGTCACAGAGGATCCGTGCGCAGTGTGTGTAGATGTCAGTCAATGCAGTCACACTGGTGTGTTAGGAGACAAGTGAAGTGCACTCTGTAGAGATGATGAGAGACTGTGGACTGTGTTGTTTTGAGCAGCAGTTAGAATCAGCCTAGAAGTCAGGACATTACAAGTACACACACACACAAGTCTCTTTACCTGCTTGTGCTGAGTAGAGTGTGGTCAGACAGCTTAGATAAGATTAAAGTCAGGACTTTGGCAGGAGGGGCCGTGTGATTTAATAACTAAAGGGAGCAGAGTCTGAGGAGTCCCTATTATGTCAGCACATTTAAGACAGCCTTTATAAATTAACACTAAGGGACAAATAGACCGCTATAAATAAATCCCTTCCAATCAATTTTTACCCTACATTTTCTCTAGGGCTGCACCTAACATACATTTTTGATAATCAATTAATTGGTTGTTTATCACTTTGATTTAATTGGATATTCCATGTCTTTTCCAGTAAGTGCCTAAAGTCAGCAACATTGCCACATGAAACTATTTGACCTATTATGACCTTCTTTGAAGCACTGGGCAAATTGCGTTGTGACCTTTTTTCCACCTCTGCAATTTTGCGGTTTTCCCCCTCAGGAATATTTTTTTTCTTCTACTACTTGAAAGTGACATCACTGTTAAATATCTGTTAGTGTAAGAACTGACTAATTGACTATTTTTATATTATTATCTACTAATACACTACTCTGCATCGTAGTTGCTGAGAAAAATCCAATATTTGTTTTTTTACTAATTTCGGAGTGCTGATTACAAAAATAGTTCTGCTGTTTTACTTTAGCACGTCACATTCTCACAAAATATGGTGTGCATTTCAAAATGTTTGATTTTTGGCAGCCATTGTAAGGTGAAGAAGTCTTTTATTATCCCTTAAGCACAGAAAAACCGCCACAAAGTCATGATTCGGTCTTCTGGGATGGAACCATTTGTTTAATTCTCAGCCCATTTTTTCATGTATAAATGACTCTGAAGATGTTGTTTTATGCTTAATCTTGAATCCAAGGTTAGAAATATGGTCAGCGACAGAAGAAAATGCAAACATGACATGACAATGTTTTCTTCTACATCTGTGGATGTTACAAAATCAAAAAATTACATATTTTACAGATTGTCTATTTATAAACTAAGGTTTCTATAACTTTCTTGAACATTAAATTAAAGAGTATTTAAAACATATTTTTCCAAATTTTTTCAGATTATAAGTTCAATTATACATTTAAATACTTCAACTTATTTGACTTTATTTGCTAAGTGCATTGAAAAACTTATTTGTGAAAAAATACATGATGGAAAGTTTTTATCGGTATTTTTTTAAATTAGCTTAAGGTAAAATTAGGCAAATAGTATCTTGTAAATAAGCTTTTTTTTTACGCTGGAATGCGTTACTGATTTTATTGATTTTTTTTTTTCATTCTAATTTTTGTCCACCTTATGTTTTTGTAATTGTCCTTAAAATTTAGGGTTCTCTTCCACCGTATTTACAAACACTAATCCAATATATCCTGACAATATTGTGACGCATCGCATATTTCCTGTCCCCCAGATAATAATGAGATTGCTCTGTGCACCAGATGTAGTTAGGCAACCTCAGAGACAACCCAGCTCCCTCAGCCTGGTCCCCTTCTCCACCTTATGAAGGTTAATGGCATCAGGGAGGAGCTGGTGGGTGGCGATCCATCAGTGTCCACAGTGTAAGCCTCTGCACTCCCCTGTCTGTCAGGCCCCTTGCCCCTGCGATGCCTCCTGTTAACCACTTATCTCCCAACTGGCAGGTGAGGGACAGAGGAGTTAGAGAATAGGAGTAAAAGGGTAGAGGGTGGGAGGGCTGACCTTGTGTAAACAGGGTAATCGACTGATCCATTTTAGCGCCTTGACTTTTATCAGGAACCGCCACAGAGCCCGTGGATGCACTGTTGAATAATTCATCCGACGTTGCCTCTAACCTGTTAAAGAGGAGGGAGGTAATGTTGTTCGTAAGCAGACGCACAGATCCCACCCTTTTATCCAGGTCTGTTGATCCGGGTTAAACTGAACCCAGGAGCGGATGCCAGGTGGGGAGTGGTTGACCAACCAAGTTAGTGAAGATTGCCGGATCCGCACCCCATTATTCTCAGCGCTGAGGGTTTAATTCCAACTGTCAGGCAATCCGTTTCTTCTTCCATTCGGTTGTCACTGGGTGCTCTGTATTTTAAACAGTTGTAGCGTAATGCGGATTTCAGGATGCACGCTTGCATCTGATGCCTGCAGACAGCCATCGCAAAGGGGAGGAAATGCAGCTGTAATGGCAGCTGCTCCGCATCAATGAGCCGCTGTGATGACTGAGGCGCACTCGCGGCGTGGCTTATTTTGTGAGTTTTTCTCACCTGTTGTGAGACTCCGAGGGAATCTCCTCCCCTCTCCTCACTGTCAGACCCAGATTGAGCCAGTCAGGCCCGGCTAGACACAGGGTTGCTGATAAATGATTTATAAGGGGTGCCCTAGGAAGTGCTTGCTAACTGCTGGATTGCCCTTCTCTATGTGAGCCAAAGCAAACTGACTGGCTCAGTGAGGTGAGTACACAAAGCCTCTGTTAAAGAGGAGGGAGGATTGGGAAACACAGGCTCGCTCCCGTCACACTGTTTATGGTGGTTAGGTCATGAAACCAGGTGAACCTGTACAATGACACTCCAAACATATGCATAATAAAGCAGGGCTTTTGTAACAGGGCTATTTGGAGAGACTGAGTATATGAGAGACGAAAAAACAACAATAGAAAACAGAGGCTAGCCACCCGTGCAGCTCTACTAATGCCGATCAATTCAGGTAAATTTTAATGCCAGTTCTCAACAGTGCTGCAAGTTAACAACCCTGTTAAGCTTGTGCGCTCACCTCCGGCATGCACATATATAGACCTTATTTTACCTTTACTACAGAGCGCGAGGCTGTCAGAGAGCATTACCACCCTTTCACCCCAGCGGAATACAGGGGCCATCAACCCGGCTAGGTCAAGTATTGTTTGTGATGGAGACACATGCCTGGAAGGGCCAGTTGTTTTCCTCTATATTCAATGCTCATCAGCGTCTCACTCCATTCCACTGGCACTGATGGCAACAGACAAATAGCTTTCAGCATGCCATTGACAAGCCTGGCCCTGGAGTGCTCTTGAAATGGTGCTAGACAGGTCCGAGTACCTGTAATTGTGTACCAGAGCGTGAAGCTCACCACTTAAGAGGCAGGCTTTCATCTGCTTAAAGTGACATCCTATTTTTAATCCGCAGTTGTAGCTAAAAGCTCTGCTTGTCCAGCTCAATGCACAGCACAGCTTTCATCATAGATTCATACATTACGTGCAGCGTATGCTGGCTTTTTGCGTACGTCACCGCCGTCGGACATGTTTTCCCCCGACAGCGGGATTGTTTTTGCAAGATAAAGCATGAAGCTTTAGAGTGAGTGTCAGATAAGGCAACCCTTGACCTCACTCGGCCAGCTGTCAACGTCGCGTTAAGCCCTTAAGGAATGTGTTCGATGCTCTCCAGGCCTCTCAGCAAATCCTGTCAAATGTTAGGCTGCTATTGATGCGGTTTATCTTGGCAAATAAGGATTATACACTGAGCTGGCTTTTCAACCAGCATTTTTGTTGATGCATTCTTCTAGTAGTTTTTTCCGGAGTGTAGTTGGGTGTGTGAAAGCTAAACTGGTACCCGGCTTTGATCCCGTTGCTTTGGTGAAACCCAGTAACCCATTCTTGTCACAACAAGTTTGACTATAGCTTTCAAGAATGTGTAATGATGATTTGGGATGCAATGCTATAGATAGATTCTTTTTTTTTTTTTTTTTTTTTTTTTTATTACAATGACTTTTTTCATTATTAATTTTCATACATTTTATTCATATTTGGTATAGGGAACATTTCTCACTATTAACTAGTTGCCTATTAACATGCCTATTATTAACATATTGGCAGTTTATTAGTAAAGCACGTGCTCTGCATGACCATATTCTACATCCCTACTCCTACCCAATACCTAAACTTAACAACATCATTGCTAACTATTAATAAGCAGCAAATTAGGAGTTTATTGAGGTAAAAGTCATAGTTAATAGCTTGTTAATAGCGAGAATTAAAATAAAGTGTGACCTCATATTTTTGTTTTATTTATTGTTATTGTTATATGGTCCGCTATAGCATTTTATGGTCTGCCAGGCTTTACTCAACTATAGCTTGACCCGGCACACGTCTGTATTCCTTTGATGGGAAGGAGCGAAACTTTCTCGGGTGTTACAGCGTATCTTGTAAAAAAAATATTGTGTCTGGCTCCTGCAACCGCTTGGCATTTTCGGCAATATGTTATAAATAATTTCCTGGTCGGTGCAGCGCTACGTGTTTGCCATTGAAATGAAAAATAGAGCCGAAATCCCTGTGATGTGTTTGTGCTCCGTTCTGGCCCTGTGTTGAACTGAGCCTCATAAATTCTATAGATGATGTATCTGTAGCAGAGTTATTTTTCAGAGGCTTTCCTCCCCCCTCTCCTTTGGTCTCAGTCAAAGCCAGTGCCAGACCTGTGATGTGAGCTCCTTTCATCACTGGAAGAGTCTGTGATGTCGGCCGTGCTGTGTTCCTGCTGGCGTCTGATGATGGAAAGGAAGAGGGATGGAGTACATCCTACTGTAGCTGCGTGTAGCCTTTGGGTGGAGAGCCCTGGCTTTGCCCCCAACCCTCCTTTTACTGTCATGTGTTCTCACAAGGACCCCACATCATCCTGCTATTGCTCGCCTTTTTATCCACCGTTCGTGTGCGGTACTCATCTGATCGACAGGCCGAAAATTCAATTTAATGACCTGCCTGTGTGCACGTAATATGATTTTACAGGCTGTTACGGTCAAGCTGAGGTACCATTTGCATAATGATCGGCGCGCGATAGGAGATGGGGCCTGTTCGGCTACAGTTGCCATGGCAACGGTCAGGCGGGTGGAGAGAGAATGAAGGTCGGGTCCCTGTGGTGGGCTAGATGAAGGGGGGACTTGGGGGTGGGTTGCTGAGAAAATGAAAAAGGTGGGGTCTGGAGAAGGCAAAATAGGCCTCCTCGGCTTCTGGACGTAATCCACCTTTGTTCATTAGTCAGAAGTGACACATTTTTGTGATGTGAACATTATCTGTGCCGTTGTACAGGCTTGTCGGAGTTAAGGTGTCATTATTCCTACAGACATCTGTGCCCAATTTTTAAATAATTTGTGCATTGTTTAACTTTAATTTCATTTGATGTGATTAAATGTGTTTTTTTCCTCTACCCTTTTTTAAATTATTATAAAAGCACTAAAGCTCAAAGATGCTGAATATCCTTTGGCTCTGACTGTTATTTAGAACATGTGTGTACAATTTTTGGATGGTGGAAATTCATAAATTTGGGATTTATAAAACAGCTTTTTTGTGGTCAATCCTAAAGTCTTTTATCACATTTGTCTGCTTCCAACATGTCCTCAGGGATTGTCTGCATTATTTAACATTTGCTAAACAACAGGAGTTGGCAGTCATTTTGTTGTAGAGACATGTGAAAAAATCTACTTCTGCAGCTTTTTCTTTTTACTGCAATTACATATCAGCGGCGATAATGGTTGAGGTGTTAATGTGAAGTTGAGAGTGCAAAAGAAAGTCTTGTGTGCTTGTAGACTGTACCTGTGGGCTGATGGCAGCTGAAGTGCAGCACTGCTCTTAACACAGCTCCAGTGTATCTGGCTAGTTCTTCGTGTGGTTTGGAGTATACACTCATCGCAGCTGTGCTCTCTCTCTCCCCTGGGCTTTCATAATGTTTTAAATATTTCACATGTCAATATCACGCAGTTTGGAGTGTGCCGAGTCAAGCGGTTCTGATTGCTGTGGTAATTGGCTTAATCGTTGGGAAACGCTAAAAAAGGCTTAGTGGTGCACTTTAACAGAAATAAATTAACCCTTTTTTAACATTTACCTCTTTCTTTTCCTCTTCCAGACCGAGATTGCCAAAAGGCTCAATGCGATCCTAGCCCAGATTATGCCTTTTCTGTCACAAGAGGTAAGCTTTATGTGAATTTTCAAAGCTTCATTTTAGTTTTAGATGCAGTACTGTTTATTATTATCATTTAAGAACTTTTAGGTTTTTGAATTTGCATTGACTCTGAAATTTAACCACATTTTCTGTCCCTGTTGCAGCACCAACAGCAAGTAGCACAAGCTGTTGAACGTGCAAAGCAAGTGACAATGACTGAACTGAATGCTATCATCGGGGTACGTGGACTTCCCAGTCTGCCTCTCACCGTGTGTATACCCCTTTAATTACTTTATTTGACCCTAATAACGGGGCAAACCGGCATTGTTGTAGATGCAAAATAACCCTATTAACTGATTTAACAATTAATTTTAAAATGAGTAGCTTATTTCAATCATGTGCAGGTTTGCCCCTACAGTGAATGCCTTTTTAAATGTTGTAATGCTTTGTGCATGTATCATGTGTGCTTAGTAAATGTATTTGTGGCTTGAGTGAGGAAGTGTATGTGTTTATAGTGGTTTTAAGGTCAGACGTGCCGTTGACCGCAAACGTTGTCATTTAACAAATTTGCAGTATTTCACAAACCAATTCAAAAAGAGAATGGCTAACAACCTATTCCATTAAAGTGATGGATAATGATTATTTGTGAAAGAGTCTCTTAGTATTTCATTGCTTTCGTTTACCTCTTGGCCCATAGCCACATTATTGTTTATCTAATATGCAGGCAGATGCTGTTGACCAAGCTTTATTTAGTCTCTTCTATATGTGGCATGAGTGTGCTTAGCATCCTCAGTCCCCTGAGTCTGCATCTAGAAGCTGCTCAGTGCTCTCTTTAGAGCCTGGATACCTTTAATTAGATCAGGTTTTACAGGAGAGGCTCATTCCTCTTTGCTGACCTGGATTGCGCTGGGAATTAAAGACAAATAGGATCTTGCACACACACCCCTGAGCTACTACAGCTATTCCTTTCCTAAAAATAACCACATCTCCCTTCTAACAGTCACTTATTGATCAGGGGCAAATGACCTGGATCCTTATCAATATGTAGGGAAAAACAAATCTGCGTTTGGGCATCCAGTAGTAAGGTTAGCTCTGATCTGATTACAGACACTGAGCCTGCTTTGATTCATCTTAAGAATTGCTCCACAGCTAAAGAATCTGATAATGGTGAGGTGAAGGTTCAAGGGTTGGTTTGAGTTGTCTGATATCGAAATTCAATTAGATCCTAAGCTTTGACACTCACTCAGAGATAATTCCTGGAATCAGGTCTGAATGGGGCAGTCATGCGGTCGCTCTTAAATGCCACGTTATCTTCAGGAAGGATCACCGTCTGATAGGTCTGATGTTATGTTACAGCAGACCAACTTTAATGACTCTTATTCTTTTAGGAGCCATTTGCAAGTTGAAAGGCAGAAAAGATACTTGCTTGTCTGAGAGTTTTTCTTTTTCTTTCTTCGAGTAGGTGGACATTTGTAATTCACACAGTAGGCAGTGTGTGCACTCACGCAGGTGCCAGAGTCCTCATAAATAGTATAAGGCATAGGTGAGATGTGAGCTACACAGACACACACACACTCTTAGAGCAGAAACCACCAGCATCTCTTATTGATGAACCTCAGGGCCAGTAATAGGATGCATCTAGGGCAGCAGCTTTTTCTTTTCTGCTGTGCTATGACTTTGATCAGAGGTCTTAAGATGGCCTCCTCCAGCAGCTTAGAATTTCTGCCCTCAACAGTTTGTTTATCAACCCTAGCCCTATTTATTTTAGAAAAGCATAAGCATTTCTATCCACATTTTATACTGTTTTCAGTTCTTTCTCCACATACTGTTCTGGTTATCACAAGTTTATAGGCTGTGTTTGGGTTTGAAGCTTTTAGTGGTGTTGAATATTTATTTGCTGGCTCTATCCACCTTTTTCCTCAATGCGGAAGTAAGCCTATGGGTGAGACTTCTGTTTCATTAGCCGCTATAGGTAAATAACGAGGAGAATAACAACGTGCAGTAAACGGTAAAACTGTTTGCAGTACAAACCAGTGTTCTTAATTAAGATAACAGATTAAAATAATGTGATAGGACACATCAATTGTCAATATCAAGCAGTAAAACGAACTGTTTTGTACATCTAAAAATAGCTGGATGCAAATGAGACCGGAAGCTAGACCCATAGAATTTACGAATCTCAGGAAAAAGGTGAATAAATCTAAGCCTCAGTGAATATCTTTTTGATTTTAATGTGCGTTTTATTTCTTCATTAAGTTTCCTGTAGAGCATGTCATTGGACTAATTTGTGATCCCTCCTTGTCTTGTGACTTTTAATGGCGTCTTTGATTGACTGTTTAATATATATGGCATTAGCATTGGTGGTAAATTTGATTTTACTTACAATATATTGTATTTGTTCAGAACAGAAATATACAAATATATACACGTGTGTGTATATATATATATACACACACAAATTAGGGGCTGCCAATCGATTAATAAATTTTTTTTTTAATTAATTACATGGTGTTTTGATTAATCTAATTAATCGCAATGTAGTTTGACTGTGAAAATACCCACAAAAGATCATTTAAAGCTATTTTTGTGATAAATGAGAAAGTATCAATTCGACATTGCAAATTGTAGCTTTAGAAAGAGATCTTTTTTTTATTTAACAAAATTTACTACATTGAGCTTTTAGCAATGTAAACTATGGAACATAAAAGAAGATAATTTGAGAAACATCTGAGTATTTTTTTTGTTTATACAATGAAAGTCATTGGTATTCAAAACAGCTTTGTTACCAACAGTCTTCAAAATACCTTCTTTTATGTTCCACAAAAGAAAGGTTCTAAACAACGTGAGTAAATAATGACAGCATTTTGGGTGAACTGTCACTTTAATATTTTTATTTTTATTATCTTTTTTTTTATGAAATGATACTCTAAATAAGAAACTAAATCTGCCAGCAGGTGGCAGTAAATGGTTTGAGTCATTCATTCATTAACTTGATTCAAACAGCTGATTCACTCAGGAATTAAGTAAATTCTCTCTTTATGAATGGATCTTTGAATCAGTAATTCACACGATTCGTTCAGAACATGGATTCATTCTGAAACTAAACACTGCTGTGTTGCTCAGAGATGTGCAACAGTTCTGCAGCTATGGCTTTAAAGGTAATGTGTTCTCTGCAAAATTGTGCAAAACAATATTGTGGTTAAAGTATAACACAATATCAACTTCTTATTTACTGAACTGTTGTGTAAAATCACATTTGCACTCGTGGTATTCGGGACAAAATCAGCATTCGTGTGATATAACCTAGCTCTCGCTGCTCGTGTGATATCACTTATCATTTAATAGAAATATGAGACAAAAACACATTCAGGGGAATTTTTCGCACAAATATCTTGAATTTTAGGGCATAACTGCATTTATCGAGTTGTTGTGCTGCATCGTATTTGTCAAGAGTTAACTGTATGAAATGTAAGATGACGTACAGGTCTGGGGGTGGGGCCAGTGCATTAACTGTGTTAAATATTTTAATCGCGTTATTTTTCATAATTAAGTTAACCGGTTATACTGACAGCCCTAATATATATATATATACATGTTTTTGTTATTTTTTGCCTGTGGGCAAAATTTTATTTATTTATATATATATATAAATAAATAAAATTTTGCCCACAGGCAAAAAATAACAAAAACATGTAGATATAATTGTTTTATATTGCCAAGCCTTTTGCAGTGGGCAGCTTGTTTTACTGTAAGTCATCTGCAGTGGATGTATTGATAGATCTCTATTAAGACTGCCCCTGCTTGTGCTGTGGGCCCAATTAAGTGTGTTTGTGGCTAAGAGGGCGAATCATGGGGCTTTATGTTTTTGAAATCCCTCAGGCCTGCATGTTGCATGGTTACAGCACTAAACTCAGGATGGGGTTGCTTAACATACACACCTGAGACTAGAAGCAGGAACTTGTCTGATTGAGCCACTTATCTTTTTTTTATATGTCCATTGTTAATTTTGCACACAAGACCTACGTTCACTATTTTGCTGTAAGAGGGAGAGATTAGCACCAGTTGAGACGGTCTTTATGCAGGAATATTAAATTACTGGAGACATTTTATTTCTTTATTTTCTTGTCTTCATGGCCAGGTCTCTAATGAGGGTTCTCTTATTGTCCATGCATATTACACATCAGTGGCTCATTAGCTGGAATGAGCAGGGAGGTTTCTCCCCCATGAATCAACGGCTTCTTTAATTTCCCATGTGGTCAGTCGTCATCTCTGAAACCACACACACTAACCCCCTCTTCTCTCTCTCCCTTTTTTTTTTTTAACTAGCGGTTCATTTCACTTCCTGACACATCCACATGAACACCCTAGCACCAACACTGTTTCTGTGTTACAATCACTCACTTCCACTCTTGTCTCACTATCTCTCTCCTTTTCTCTTGCCCTTTCACTCTCTCTTCAAGAACATGCGCCCACCACCCACGCTCAGTGCCTCAGTACACACACACACCTCACTCACACACTCCCTTATCACATCTCCTCACAGATCCACACTCTGAGGCACAGCTCATAATTGGCTTGGCAGCTCTGTTGTGTTGGGGAGGGTAAGGTTGTAGGTTCAAATCCCAAGCGGAGCTCTTCTATATACCATTCACTCTCCTGCCAATCTCAAAAGCCCGGAGTCTCAATATACAGCCAGCTGTGCAAATAATCTGCAAAGCTGTTAGCAATTATACTCACCCCAAATAAGGGCCTGTGATGGACATCTTAATTATGATTTACCCACTGGAAAGGGCAAGCTTTTGGAGCATTCCAGACTTATAAATAAGCCTTTAGTATTGATATTTACTTATGGCATGGCATTGATGACCTGCTGATAATTCTGAAAGGTTGTACCACCGTGATCACCGCACATAGCCAATAACACCTACCCTTTCCACGTCAAGCGTGAAGAAAACATGACATGATTCTGGAAGAATGATCGTAAAGGGTCATTGATCGACTGGTGAGCTCTGTGAAAAGTTAGGCAGTGTGTGCTCTAACAGCAATTTGAATAATTCATTCTTCCTGTGAACACTAATAAATTGTGGAGGCTTTACTGGTTCTTTACTGGTCAGGGCTCACAAAATCGCTAGCACCGACTAAAACGGACCAAAGTTTATCCCATTCACGCTACAAAAATGTATCAGTGATATAAAATTCCTTCCTTGATTTGCATTGTTCACTAGCTTGTAGGGGTAAAACAGATCATAGTTGATCGTTTGCACGTGTTTCTAAGTTTTGCTGATTTAAACAAATTTAAGTGTTTCAAACCATTCACGTGCATTTGGGCTACCAGCGATTTTGAAATTTTGCGAGCCCTGATGGTGGCTCTGCTAAGTATTATTTAACCTTGCTTTAAGCTGCTTGTTTCCCATGCTGAGTGGTTTTTAACTCTCATCAGTTTCCTCCAAGCTTTTCAAATATTGATGGAGGTATTGGAGGCTTGAACGCATGCCAAAACAGGACCCCTTGCTTTTGGCCGCCGCCGCAGCTCTACAAGCTCGCGCACACACAAAAGCTGAGCCCAGCTGCTGTTGGAGTGGTGTTTAAAGTTTGGTTTTCTCGAGTGACTCATACTTTGTGTAATAACCAGACCCAAATGTGAGGGGAGTAAATATAGCTGTCCAGAGTTTTGATGGGGCTAAGGAGCAGGTGGTGTTAAGCCTATGAGCTGACAGCATTCCAGCGCCTGCTGTCTTTTAACTGTATCTTAAATACGGCTTGACGACTCTCTTTTGGAGAGTGTGTGAGTTTTATTACGTAATGAGTGAATTTACATGCTTTTTGTATGATATTCCACAGAGTTTGTTACAGTTGAGCAGGAAACCTGAAATGTAAACTGACCAGATCTACAACACTCCAAGATTTTATATTTTCAGGTTAAGATCCAAGCAACATAAAGACTGTTTCATTTGCAGGATCCTCAAATAAGACTTGCATGTGCGTTAGGATATAAATATCCCCTTGCCCCCACCTGTGCTTCTGAATTGGATGCCCAGAAGCCGCATGTTTAGTTTGTGGCATGGATTTCTCTACTTTTTTCCCTCTGGCCCACTTGCTGTATGTCTCTCCACAGCAGCAGCAGCTCCAGGCCCAGCACCTCTCTCACGCTGCCCATGGCCCCGTGGCTTTACCTCCCCACCCTTCTGGCCTTCAGCCACCAGGAATCCCGCCGGTCACCGGCTCTGGCTCGGGCCTGCTGGCTCTGGGAGCACTGGGAAGTCAGCCACACTTGCCAATGAAGGATGAAAAAAACCACCATGACCTAGAGCACCGAGGTAAGGAGCAGACACACACACTGCTCTCATTTAAAGCCAAGAGAGTGGAACATTAGTCGCTCAGCCATATAGACCTCTTGTGTGAATCAAACACTTGTTTCTTAACACCCAAAGCCCCCCACCCTCTTCATTATTATTACAGCTCTCATAGACTGATGACATTATTGACCTTCATAGGTTTGCATTATAAGCGTATGCTACTCTCGTGGCTTGCCATTTAAGGATATAGCCTATTTTCAGAAAAGAACTGAGAGTGTATAAAGTAATTGAACATAGACATGACGCCCTCTGTGGCTTGCATAAATTGGCAAGGTTAATAAAGGACACGTGCTAATGGTTTGCTAGCTGTATTGTGTACATTACAGACATATTCTACCTGCTGATGAAATCTACTTTTAACGCTGATTGTCAGTCGGTCAGGGTAACTGACTTTTGTTTATCTCTGTTTTGTCTTGCCGTTCTGCCTGTCTTTCAACACCAACCTGGGTCTGCTGACTACAGAGAGCACTGTGAGTATCAGGTTTCCTGTTGTCTCGGTTTTCCTCTTCCTCTTAATAGTTCAGTTCCAAAACCTAGTTAGCTGCCTACATAGACAGCAACTCTGCATAGGAGATTTGATTCCGTTGTTTGGTGTAAGCATGTTGCTAAACATTGGTTAATGTAATGATAATACTTTTCTGCATTGAATAAGATATGACTGTACATTTAATACATGTTTTCTCAGTCTGTCCACCATTTTGGTTTTATTTAGTATTTGGCTTAAAATGAAATGTCTAAGGAAGCGACGTAATTAAGTTGCATAGTGTTTTGAACAGCCTTCATTTCAGGAGCGCACCTTAAATGATGCCTTAATGTTGCCTCTGTAGGCAGCTCACTAGGTTTTGAAACGGCACAAATATGTCTTAGTTTTACTGGGTGAAAAGCACCTCTTGGCCCATTTCATGCCTAAGAAAATTTCCATTAATGTAAATGTCAAGTAAGATCCTTCATCCTGAAGCACACGCAACTCGTGCACGAAAAGGTAATCTGCGTTCATTAAAATGACTAATAGAGAAACAAGCTTTTTATGAAATAAGCACTCACATCTCTCCGCAGATGGGAAATGACTCGTATTACAGTGTGCAGATTAGCGCGGCTCTATAATTTCATCACAATTAAAGACGACGTCGACTGCCTCCCTCCTTTGTGGGATTTATTTTATCCCTCTCTCGTCCTACCCACCCCTCCGCTATCTCCACTTGTTTACCGCCCCTCTCTGCTCCCTTTTGCTAGTGCGATAAATATGTATGAGCACAGGCGCTGGAATTGTTTTCCTCCCTCTCATCTCCGTGCCCTTGTAAGAGGCATTTATTCGACGGGGCTTAAATCTCTCTGATGGCTGATTGTGGTTGTGAGATTGGGTTTCTGCTGGCCTGGCGAGGCCTGAATGGGTGCAGTCATGTCTGAAGGAAGGGGAGCTCCTCTGGTGGTTAGCAGTCCAGGCGCTGTTGTGTATTCGCTGCTGCCATTGTCTAAGGTCATCTGATAGCACGCTGGTGACTCTCCTTAATGAGTCACACTAAGCATCTCTTTAGAAGGTCAGACATCATGCCACGGGAGCGAGAGAGACAGAGACTATTGGGCGTTCGGCCCAGTCTGCTACTTCATCTTCTCAGCTTAGTTTCCTTTTAAGCTTCCAGTGATCTGGCCGCATTTTCCCTCTGTGAATCTTGTTGCTTCACACTGAGTGAAGGCTCTTGGGACGTGATGAGTAAAGCTCTAGGAGCAGGATTGTTTTGAGAGAGTGCCCAGAGAGCACTCAAAGTCCTGTTGCATATGGAGCATGCTTGCTAAATACTATGAATTCATCAAATATTCTTACAAAGTGTTATTGTGAGTATGGACAGTGGCCACAAACAGAGTCGCCCACCATTTCCTGTGGATATAAGTCCCTTTTTCCATTCGTCTGCCCTGTAGTCATCGTCTGGGGACCGCAGACCCGCAGAGTGTTGAGGGAAGGGGACTGGGTGATGTCCAAACATGCTACATGAATCAATGACTATTACATGCTCCCACACACACAGCCCGAGTTGGACTTCTCACAGATAATGGGCGGTTGTTTGACACTAAAGTGCTGCTCATGTCTTCCTGAAGCTGTTTGTTGTCTTTTTTAGAAGATGAAGGGAATGATTTGGGGGAATGAAGGGAGAGTGGTGGGGCAGTGAAAACAAGCCCCTCTTTGGTCTGGTTAACTGTGTGTACTCTGTAGTGCAGCCAGCACATTTTTCTGTGTTTAGTCTACTGTGGGTTGTTAGATACGGCTTGGCGAGTCTCACTGTATTATGTTAGGCCTGTTTTGGGTTTTCGAGTCGGATAGCTAGAATGGATAAATCGCTTTTGGCTTTTTAAGTGTGTGGTTTTGGAGTGATAAGAGGTACTCTGTCCTTTTTTTTTTCTCCTTGCTGTTGACTTCTCAGCTTGGCTCTCCTTCAGATCCGACAGCTGTGAAGTACCTGTCATTGTAATGGTAATTGTTTTTGACTCTGAACTCAAATAATTCATTTGTCACCAGAAATAAACTGGAATCAGGTTTGGATATAAATATCTTGTGCTGAAAGGAGTTGGAGCCTACAGGATATTTTCAGAGCAATTTGGAGGTCTTGTGAAACAAAACACAGTTAAAACCACCCATCGATCTGCTTGTAAAGATGAATGAGTTGGGTTAAAGTCTGCAGTCTGTTGGCACACTTTAATATTTCCCTTCTTTCTCCTCCTCAGAACAACTCTATTTCTCCATCAGACAGTCTGCGTACAACCAGCGAGAAACACCGCGGCTCCTCTGATTATAGCTTGGACTCCAAGAAACGCAAAGTGGAAGACAAGGACAGCATGAGCCGATATGTGAGTAATGTGACATGAACTTGTGATGTAAGATTCCTCTGTAACAAAATCCCAAAATGGGATACTAACTAGTAGGCTTGTTGCGTTTTCAGGACAGTGATGGAGACAAAAGTGATGATCTGGTGGTTGATGTTTCCAACGAGGTGAGAAACACATTTTATGTTGCATCTAAATCACTAGAAATTGTGCTTTTATTAATTCAACTGTAATGTTATCAGTTATAGCTTACATATTTTATTTTTGACATTTAACTCATTCCTATTATATTTTTGTGATCTAGGACCCTGCCACGCCCAGAGGCAGCCCTGCCCACTCCCCTCCTGAGAATGGCATAGATAAACCTCGCCCAGCAAAGAAGGATACGCCCAACAGCCCCGCCTCTGTGGCCTCCTCCGGCAGCACCCCCTCCTCTAAAAACAAGGAGCACGGCCATGTACGGCTCTCTCTCACTCTCTCACACACACTGGCTACATTTAATACAGAATTTACGTGTATTAGCTCTATTTATCTGGATTTTACTACTGTAATAACTCGGAAGCACTGCATATAAGATTTGATGGAATCTGGGTCTGTGCCATTGAAGCAGAATTATAGGATATGTTTGAGGAAAAGGTTTTGATGGGAGGGGGCAGCTAGGGAAGCTTGAACGCCCTGTGATCTTCCACTCTCTCTAATGGCTCAGGAGTGAATGTCTGTTTCCCAGCCTCGGCTTTAAATACATCTGTAAATGTCAGGGATAATGCATTCCCATAGCTGGATCAGTCATGTCTTCCCTGCTAATAACTCAATGCGTTTAACCATTCTAGGCCTCTGCATCAAAAAAAAAAAAAAAAGATTAGAGGGAGAAGCGAGGGAAGGATAAAACGAGCCTCATCTCCATTGTAGCAGTAATGGGTTTGGGGATAAATAGCAGGGTTTATAGTTTCGTAGGAGTAGTGAGTTTGTCAGAATTGGATTGGATTAGGTTCTGCCGGCACTTAAATCTTCTGCCTGGATGCTGCCTCGTTTGGGGGGATTTTAACTCTGTTTTCTCTATCTCTCTTTCTCTCTTCTCCTCCTCCTCTTCTGTTCCATCTACAGAATGACAAATCCTCCACGCCTGGCCTCAAGTCCAACACCCCCACGCCTCGTAATGATGCCCCCACCCCGGGTACCAGCACCACCCCTGGGCTGCGGCCCATCCTAGGCAAGCCTCCAATGGAAGCTCTTGGTGAGTTCATAATCAGCGTCCACAGAGATCACCTCCTGCAAGCATATAGCGCAAATATTGTAAGCAAAAGAGAGCTCTTTGCATATGGAAATTATCCAAAGCTTCTGCAAATTTTAAGGCTTGCCTTTTTTTACGGAGCTTAAAGCAGCTTTCATAAAATTCATCTTTGAAGCAGCGCAGTGTAGGCAGGTCTTTGATTGAGATTTATCTCCCTGCTCCCGAGTTCAGCTCCTTTCCCCGTGGTTGACTGATGCTGATTTATGATTGGCTGTGTGTCTCTGTCTGCAGCCGCCCCTGCTCTGCGCACCCCCCTCTCTTACCCAAGTCCCTTTGCCATGATGAGCCACCATGAGATGAATGGTTCTCTGACCAGCCCTGGAGTCTATGCCGGCCTTCACATCTCTCCTCAGATGAGTGCGGCTGCTGTTGCTGCCTACGGACGCTCGCCCATGGTGAGTATTTGTGTTTATGTATGTAAAAAGCACCTTCAATGTAGGGGTGCAGAAAAAAACATTTACAGATGCATCATGATCCTGGATTTTTCTAGAAGCATTCACAGTTGGATTTTTGAATTGATTGTCTTTAATTTTAAAAGTCTTTAAAAACATTTCTGATTGCTTTAATATGGAATTAATGCACAAAACACAAGCTGAACTAGTTATTGTATCTGTTTATTTTGCTCGATTGGCGAGTCAGAGCACTCATATTTTTTTATACGTGATTTTTGGCAATGGGTCACCTTAACTCCCCAAAGATTTATGCCTCTGTGCTGCAGTTGAAAAATTGAGATGTATTGAGAATTTTTTGGAATCAGATTGTGACTCCCTGAAGCAAAATTGAATCAAATACTGAGGTGCCTAAAGATTCCTAACCTCTACTACAAAGTAGGCCCCACCTTACCTTTCTCTCCAAATTTCTTCCTCTCTTTTCTTTTTATTTTCGTGCTTGATTTCAATCTGTCTCTTTCACCCAAAGCTCCCAACCTGAGAGTGGAGGGAGAGTGTGGGGTGATGTAGTGTGTGTGACTGGGTGTGAAATGAGCGTTACATTGACTGGGCTCTCAGGCTTCCTGACTACCTGCCGTCTGATTGCTTCATCCTTTCGGCTAAATGAAGGAACAGGGCACGAATCATTCCTCTGTGGCTGAATGTTCGGTTTTGCAGTATACATTGATCTAGTCAAGTTAAAGGAATAGTTCACCCTACAAAAATCTAAATAGTCATTTACTTAACCGTATGATGTTCCGAACCTGTGAAAGGCCAAGGTAAAAAAAAGTTTTGGATGTTTTGTTTTTTCTGTTTATGAACAATGAGTGCGCAATGAGGCTTTCAAGCTTCAAAAAATGCAACAGTTAATAAAAAAATGATCAAAAAGGCACATTCGGCTTCTGAAGCCAGATATAGCACTTTGAACTAGATTCAAAAGTGCATCACACTCACTGGCCCTGTAAACCTAATCAAATTAATTGAAAAACAATAAATTTTTCCACACACAGCTATTGTATGGTTTACATAGGGTTAATCAATGCACAGGTTATAATGTGTAATTTATGCTCGTGGTGTTTGTAATGTGTGTTTTAATACAGATCATTGCTCTATGCTGCATGTTTTGTTTTGTTTCTGTAGGCGGGTTTTGAGCATCCTCATATGAGAGCTCCCGGCCTCCCTGCCAGCCTCAACCCAATCTCTGGAGGAAAACCGTAAGTGTCCAACAAAGATTAAATGATCATGACTAACTCATAGCCGCACTAGACCGGTCTCTTTCCCCACACTATTTATGTAACAGTTCCGTGAGAGTGCTTAAGAGCACAACCTTTTCCACCTCTTAATACCTCATTTCAGACTACTTACTCATATTGCTGTAATTGATTTAATTAACCCACTTCAATCAGTGCGCTGTTGACTACTAGATTACTAAAGAGGTCTCTCTCTCTCTATCTGTTGCTCTCTCAGAGCCTACTCTTTTCACGTCAGCGCTGATGGACAGATGCAGCCGGTGCCCTTCCCTCCAGACGCGCTCATTGGTCCGGGGATCCCACGCCATGCCCGTCAGATTAACACACTCAGTCATGGAGAGGTGGTGTGTGCTGTGACTATAAGCAATCCCACTCGCCATGTATACACTGGTGGCAAGGGCTGTGTTAAGATCTGGGACATCAGTCAGCCTGGAAGCAAGAGTCCAGTGTCTCAGCTAGACTGCCTGGTAAGGGCCAAAGACATACTTAATATAACTATTGTGTTTATTATAGTAATAATACTCTACATACTACTAGCCCCTTTTAAGTTGCTTCTGAAAAGTAACAATTTGTTAGAATAATGTTGGAAGTCCAGATGTTTGGAATATCTTCTCACATGTTTTTTTTGTTTCAATCTACAGAACAGGGACAACTATATTCGGTCTTGTAAGCTGTTGCCTGATGGCCGCACTCTTATCGTTGGAGGGGAGGCTAGCACTCTGACCATTTGGGATCTTGCCTCCCAGACACCCCGCATCAAAGCCGAGCTGACCTCCTCCGCACCAGCCTGCTATGCGCTAGCCATCAGCCCTGACGCCAAGGTGTGCTTCTCCTGCTGTAGCGATGGAAACATCGCCGTTTGGGACCTCCACAACCAGACCCTTGTCAGGTGGACCTTTTTCAAGATTTTCTCTTATGAACTGCATTTTCTTGTGTATCTTTAAGATTTAAAACAGGGCCATTGTCTAAACCCTTAATTTTTTGTGATTTGCAGGCAATTCCAAGGCCACACAGATGGTGCAAGCTGCATTGACATCTCCCATGATGGCACCAAGCTCTGGACAGGTGGCCTTGACAACACAGTCCGCTCCTGGGACCTGAGAGAGGGACGGCAACTCCAACAGCATGACTTCACATCTCAGGTTAGGCCACAGCACAAGGACTTTCCATGATGGAGCTTTAGGCAGTGGAAGTAGCGACTGATCTCTTCTTCTTCTGAGTTATCAGATTATTAAATAAAAAATGTAGGGGCTTGGTTAGGTGCATGCTTGGTTGACTGGAGTTTAAGATTTGGCCATTGCATTCCAAAATGGAGCACCATAGATCAATATATCAGTTTCACAACTTATATACATGGATGAATTGTTCACAATAAGATATGTAAACATGCATTAAGAAAACAAATGGTGAATTTTCATTTCATACTGACTTGAGTGCAAAGCAGTAGTGCTTAACTTGTGTCTGTTCCCCCAAACGCAGATCTTCTCTCTGGGCTACTGTCCTACAGGCGAGTGGCTGGCTGTCGGCATGGAAAGCAGCAATGTGGAGGTGCTCCACCACACCAAACCTGACAAGTACCAGCTGCACCTTCACGAGAGTTGCGTTCTCTCTCTCAAGTTTGCCTACTGTGGTAAGTGACTGATTCAGGCTTCACGCATTTAATGTAGGCACTCTATACATATCTCCACTAGAGCTTTTGCACTCTCTTGAAGTTAAACGCCGACACTTCTATACAGAACAATGAACACAACATCTGACAGAACCTTGACTGTCCTTTTCTGCTAGGCTGTCTTGTATTTGGCTTTCTGTGCATATCTCCTGTACTCTAAACGGAGCTCTAATTACATTTGATTTCCCTTGACAGGTAAATGGTTCGTGAGCACTGGGAAGGACAATCTGTTGAATGCATGGAGGACTCCCTACGGCGCCAGCATATTCCAGGTACAGAGATCAATACAGACTGTCTGCAGGAAATGTGTGGGCTGCCTGAGTCAGTAGAAAGGGCACAGTGACCGCTGGCTGACAGGCCATGCCTCGATCAGCGGAAATGGGCTGGAGTATGTCATTAACGCTGGGTCTTGACCACTTAGTGCGGATGTGGGTCCGCGCGTGTAGCTTGCATCTACCAGCTTAAGAGTAAATAATGATAACCCTTCAAGTGTTTATGGCTGAAGGGGCTCGGCATGGACGCTAATGCATCGTTTGGTGGGGGGGGGGGGGGTGCTTATGTATACAGCTGTCAGCATTTTCTTTGAGTAATAGACGATGTTGGAAGAGTTTTATGCAGGCCCTTTTGAAGTTAAAATTCAAATCTTATATTTCGCCAGATTTGTTGACTTTTTTTTTTCTCCTTGCAGTCAAAGGAATCATCCTCAGTCCTGAGCTGTGACATATCAGCTGATGACAAGTACATTGTTACAGGCTCTGGTGACAAGAAGGCCACGGTGTATGAAGTGATCTACTAGAATGAGAGGTAACAGACTGGAGCAGCTCAGGCCTCTGGAGGAGGAAGGGGGGACACACAACTTCTCACTCCAGTGACTCTCCTAGTCAAACAGACAGGAACAGCCCTTGTCTGTCTGTCTGACTGTCTGTCTCACACTCACTGACTTTTAACTGACTGACCACAGATGTGGAAGAGTGGACGCTGGGGTGACCTGGACTAGGACACAAATGTGCAACCCTACAGACCCCACACACTCGGCCCAGTTCATATGGCACTAGAGAACACTCAATGTTTCCTTCCTTGTTGTTTTAATTTTTTCTTCAAATCTTTCTTTGTTGGATTTTGGTTCTATTTTTTTCCTCACTATGCAGTGAGAGCGTTCCATAATGCATCGTGAAGCCGCGCTTCGTTCTGAAACTTCATCTGTGTGGAGGGTATGTGAAAAGTGTACATAATGGAGTATTAAAATGCCTTTTATAGATTTATATTTTGGTGTCCTGTTACACTTGTGATGGTTCTCTTTCTCTCTCTCGCTCTCATTCTCTCCTTGATGCCTCGTTTCCCCTTCGAGGTTTGGAAATTAGATTAAGTTTTTTTTTTTCTGTGAGGATATTCTATTGTTCCCCCCCTGAGAAGTTCATTTTCCAAGCTGACCTTTTATGGAAATCTAATTTACTTTTTTTTTTTTTTTTTTTTCTTCTCCCTCCTGAAAAACAATTTTGAGCTAAATCGCATTACAGAGGCGTTTTTGTAAAATGTCCTGTGGATTTTTTTTGAGTGGCTTATACCCCATGCAAGGCACCTGAGACTGCATTCGAGGCTTCGCGGGGAAGGGCGGATCAGTTCCAAAACAAACTCTCTGACTGGCCGCTCCACCTTCCTGCGAGAACAGAGACCTCAATGGGGCACACAGACCTGGATTTTGATATTTACCGATTAGTAGAGGACTACTCTTGAACCTGTGACTTAATAGTGCTGTTGTATGACCAGGACATGACATCTCGTCTTGTAGTGGAAGAATTGGAATTTGGATCAATTGGTTACCCCCCCGTCCTGAGTCCCAAGTGACATACACTGTGTTTTGTGTGCATAGTGTTCCATATACAGCACAGAGTAAAATGTCTGCCGGACTGTAACACTCTAGCCTAACACACAGGCATTTACTTACTGTCCAGTTTGTTTATAGCATCACACTGTTAGTATTTTCCTTCCCAAAAATAATGAGAAAAGCGCTGCAAGAAATGGACACGTCTCAAAAACACACACCAAAGTATGTAGCAAACTGTGTTGTCACTGAAGATATGTACAGTTGTTGATAATTCAATAAACTGTTTTTGTAAAAAATGAAATATAAGAATGTCTCAGTGTTGTATACTAGTCTCTGACATTGGCCTGTTCAGTGGGTATTGTAATGGTGCATCAATGGAGAGCTGAACTTCAAGGCACTTGAAGGGAAGCATGACGCAAACCCTGCTCTTCGGCCTCTCTCTGAATGTTCTGTTGGTAGTGGAGCACTCTTATTAGGCGGTCAGCTGAGATGAATGCCCTCTCCAGCCCTTATTTTCTGTCTGTTTCTCTGTATAGCGAGGGGCTCTCTTTGAGAACTCCATCCCCTCGCCTCTTTAGTGATGTTTTTGTAAGACTATAAAAGCGGAGACGGATGGTTTTGGCTCTGAAACGCTCTCTCTCCACTTTCCTCTGTTCTGTTCCCTCTGTAATGCCCCCCCACATAGGCACAAGTGTTCATTTCCTGAGTGCATCTATATAGCAACCCCCGTGCTCTTCTGGAACTTTCTTCCTCTCAATCAAGAGGTTGAGGGACCGTACAGGGATGAAAGCTTTTGCTCCCTCTGAGTGCCTGACACTGGACGAGTGGATGGGCTGTCAGTCGTTTCCGTCCCTTTTCATGTTTTCAACAGATCTGCTGGAGATGGAGACGGCTTTTCATTTACATCTTGTATTTCTTATTGACAACGAAATCAGGTAAGGCTTCAGAGATCTGTGATCTTGGTTTCAGGAGAGGCTTGATCTTTGTAGCAGCGGCTTTCATCTGATTGGTGCATGAGAGAGAACATCCGTTTTCAATACTTTGCCCCTGTTTAAATCAAGTTCTGTTTCGAAAACAAGTAAGCTGCTTCTGTAGGCAGAGTTTCAAGGTGAATGGTCAGTTTATATCTGTTTAACTATTTAAAATTTGTGTCCTATAGTTTATATTTATATAGTGGTCAAAAAAACATTTAATGATAACTGCTGCTTCATATATTTGTGGGAACTATAAGGTTTTTTTTTTTTTTTTATGGTCACTTTTGATCAATTTAATGCATTTTACTGTATAAAATTATTCATAGCTTTAAAAAAAATAATAATAATAATTCTTACTGACCCAAAACTTTTAAATGGTAGAGTGTTTCCAATCAGTCACTTCAGGTTCCACTCTAGTTAAGATGCTGCCGATGTAGTCAGCAAGCCACCTCGCCTGGTTATTAGACAAAGTTTCAGTTTCTAATTGACAAAACTCTTATTTGGGAATTAATCTCGTTTTGAATGAAGTAGGCTTCTTCTTTTCTAGCCTCACTAGTAACATGATTGCCAATGCCTAACTGGTTTTGTCATTTTGAAGCCTTTGCTCCTCATACCTTGTTTTTGAGCTTATCGTTTCAGCATTTATGGATATGGATCGTCTGCAACGTACTTCTGCTGGCGTGAAGTTACCTTCTCTTGTAGCCATTGGAGACGGACGATGTTTCGACTGGCAAGGTTCTGGCATTGGGCTGAAAGACTGTAATAATGGCCTAATCACCTGAGCATTGCCAGGCTTTGGCTTTATCGGGCGTGGATGCGAAAGCCCCCTCGGTGCTGTGATTACAGCTTTTGATCTGGGTAATAATGTCTTTGCTGTGGCCCTGCGGGCACTGCTCTGCACTAATCCACGCAGTGCATTCTAGTGGAATCATGTTACACAAAGACCACCAGAGTTCTCTGCAGTGAGTGGGAAAAAGGGTGGGGGGGACGATGAATGTGGTTGCCATGGAGACAGATCCCTTTTCTCTGCTTTTCAATCTCCCCTCCTCCTTTTCTCTCCCCTTTGCCACCTCTTCGCTCTTTCCCCCCCCTCCATCCCTCTCTCTCTTTCCCGGGACAGATAAGCATGAGGACAGGTTTCTGTGTTTACTCGACACAGTAGGGTCCTCCAATCCCCAAGCAGGGCTGACCCTGATAACACTGCCTGTTACAGCAGCAAACCACTGACAGTTGATAAGCTGTGGTGCAGGCATCTCCCTTCCCTTTTCTCCGTGCCCGGGATAACCACAGCTACGCACGCTGTGTTCATTTGGATTAGTGTGGATTCAATTGGATTATTCCTCCTGTGTTCAGAATGTTGATGTCCGAAAGCACAGCACTGTTGCTTCCTCTTTTGGAAAGCTGGAAGGATGAGCTAAATGTCATAGTCGAGAATCTGCGGTAAAGTTATCGGCCGACTTTTCCTCGTTCCTTTTCCTGGATCGTGTGGTCTAGAAAAGACATTCCACAGACACCTTGATGTTCTCATGAATAGCCTGCATTCCTGAATGTTTATCTTTTTAACTGCTGGCCTGTGACTGTAGTCATATGACAGTCCTTTCTGTCCTTTTGACATGGGGCTAATATGCCTTGATCAGAGTCACACAGTGTGGCTGTAATACATGAGGTATTGTGAGGCTGGGCTGTCAGACTCCGGCTTTGTATTCCTTCCAAGTAAGCATTAAATTACAGGCAGTAATTAGATGTTGTCTGTAATGAGATTTGTGTGATACGTTTGCTGTGAGAAGGTACTGGCACTCACTCACTTTGATGTTGAGATTAAGACTTTTATGGTGCATATTAAGCCTACATGGTAATTACATTCTCACACAAATGTTGATGTTTTAGGCCCAGCTGGGGGTTTAAAAAAGAACATGCTTAATTATTGAAGCGTGAAACAGATTATTTCATGAAACAAATGCTCTGTTTATATATATATATATATATATATATATATATATATATATATATATATATATATATATATATATATATATATATATATATATATATATAAACACCTAGCTTTCTGGTGTATGAGTAGACTGATTTGATTTGTGAAATAATTGCTTGTATTTATCTAGATGAGTGTACAAATGAAATGTGGAACTCTACTGTCTTTGCAATTCTTTGCATTTACATGCTTTTGAGGATACCTTAATATTATTCAATGTTTTTCTTTTTTTTTCTTTTTTGTAAAAATGTTCTGCCTTATTTGTTCTTAAGTGAATTTTTATTTTCATCTTAAGGTGGTAAATTGTCAGACATTATAAAATGGCACTGATGGTACCCATAAATAGTTTAAACATTAGAATTCTTTCAAAATTGTAAAACAGATTCCAGATTGTTTGTTTAAGCTCATTCCATTTTAAGCACAAAGTTCATGGACTCTGAACTACCAGCAATATGGAAATACTTAGGGGAACAGAAAATGTTCAGTTCAGGTCATAATTATCTCTAATGAGATTCTAAGAGAGGTCAATCCAAGCTGCACACTGGCTAATTTCAAGTAATTATAGATACGCTCATACTAACCCCCCCTTTTGCATTCTTTGTGCTTTAACATCAGGTGACATTATTATTGCCATGAAGTTTTAGAGATCAGGATGGCAGTCCAAAACCACTTGGATTTGAGAGGCAAATTTTGGCCACCATTCGGTGTTCATTTTTTATAAGCAGGCAAACGTTCTATAACGGGTAAATAGTAACTTCCCTCTGCATCTGGACATTGTTACATAAGAAGTTCTGGTCAGATTTGATTATTCTGTATGAATTATGAGATTCATGCTGAGTTATGCAAATGTACAGTGGCAAAACAGCAATTTGACTTCTCAAAGATAGCTATAGTCAATGAACCATCCAGACACACAACTTACATTCAAAGACAAATGCATTTAGTCAGAAATATGTATATATTGGTGAAAGGAATGCAAGGTTAAATGCGAAGGGTCTTATATATTTATTGATATTGGATTTTTGCCTAACAAGCAGAAGCTGGCCTTGGTTTAAGTCAAGGTTTTAATTTGCATCATACAGGGAATTATAGGGCCTCATTTGAGCTGGTATAACAAGTTTTTTTTTTTTTTTTTTTTTTTTTTGGTGTGTGAGCTAATGCAAAATTGCAAAAGTCTCTTTTAGAGTGGCTGGAATTTATTTTAGGTCCAAATACTAGAATATTTGTTTTGAATGCTCCACTATTATTTAAATGCCAGCTTTTCTTTGCTAATGGTATCTGTACCCTGAGGCTATTTCCCAGAAACTAATGCATTTATTCTTCTAATTGAGCCATAGTGCATTTAGGTATTCCCTATCAGTGGTTTGGCAATTAAACTGTGGTGTCAACACCTTAATGCAACTGCTTTTTGTTTTGTGTCCTCTTGCCAGGATTGCAATTACAGCCGCTGGTAATGGACACATACTCTTTGCCTATGGGTCAGTAAAATGACTCCATAGACTTAAATGCTCAAATCCAAGTTGGTGTTTATGATTAATGTCTTTGGGCTATTTTAATGTTTAACAGTTTAATGGATGAACCCTGTATGGACAGTTGCTTTAATAGGCAACGGGTTCTTTAGCATTAGCCATGTCAGCTCACTTGCACAACCTACTGTAACTTTGACTCATCCCCATCAACCATGATGCAGCTTTTAATTGGCTTAGACATGGTTTTGATGGCTTGTACTAGTACACAGTCTAATACTTTTATTCCATGCAAGCCCACATGGGTTTCTAAAACAACACATGATATTTAGAAGAATATGTAACTGTTTTATATTAGATTCAGCATAGTTGATGTTTACAGTAACCCCTCTGTTTGCTCAAATAAATGGACATTTATTTTATGGAGACAAATGTTGTCGCTCTCAAATGAGCTAAGTGGCAATATTACAGATTTTTGTTGCGGTTAAGGCCAACAGGCGAATTGGTATTTATGAAGATGAAATATAAACTAGTTAAAGGTAATACGGTGGTAATGTGTTATTTTTCTTTCATAACATAGAAGGTCTGTTCAAACAAGCAATATATATATTTTTTTCTTTTTTAAAAATGTATTCATAATTGTAAGGATACTTCTCTTAAGTGGATCTTTTCAGTCAGTCTCTGATGAGAGTATTGACATGGCTAAATGCCTCAACACTAGGAGCTTTCTGATATATTGTTAAATAGAACAATACCAAGATATTATTCATCTGCATAGTGTAGCCAAAATTTGCCCATCAAATGCGAGTGAATATGAGACTGACACTTTGTAAAACACTAATGGAATGTCACAATTTTTTTAGAATAATTCTTGCCACTGTTGATTTCCCTTTCCATGTAGGGTCACTTTAACTGACCTCGGCGGGACTGCAGTTCACGCTGTGTGGAAAACGCATCTACCGCTGCGGTGATGTATTTGTGGCTGTGGTAAAACCTCTCCAGGTGCCCTGTTTGATTCATTGGCGCATCTGTCATCCCCTGCCTCTCCTGCTGAACCAGACAAAAGCAGAGCCACGCTAGATTGAAAAGGCAGAGGAGCAATCTTTTAAATGGATCTCTTTTCGAAAATATATTATGACATAATCATGTTTTTCTTCTCAAAGCCCAAGGGAAGGCTGCCTGTCAGACTCTGGCCTTCTCTTCACTCGCCTTCCCCTGAACAAAAAGCAGCAAAAAAAAAAAAAAAAAGGAAAAAAAAAAAGAAAGCGAGAGGGAGGGAAAGAACGTGGTTGTGTGCTAATAGAACCCAGAGGCACTCGGAAACCTTAGACATTCTGCTTTTCTGCTCTCAGTCGGGAGATTAAAGCTGGGGAAACGTTACAGGAGGCTGGATAATTGCCCCTGTGTCTCCAGCAGACAAAAGCCAACGCTTCGACAATTCCCCGCGGTAAGTCGTCAAGAGAGGCTCAAGGATCCTTCAAGGCTGCAGCAAATTGTATAGTCCTGTCTAACAAACTACCAATCTCTGGATATTATGAGGCACCCATACAATCCCGGGCGTAATGACAGCTTGCACTGCCATAATGGAGTGGAGGCACAAAATGTTTTTTCCTTTTCCTTTTTTCGTGAGCGCACTTCAAATGGAAAAAAAGCTACACTGGCTACTGTGTTTTTCTCCTCTTTTTGTGTTCCCATTTGTTTTTTGATTTGCACACATCTGTTTTTTTTTTTGTCATTCTCTCTTTTAAATATTCATTATCACTAGCTGCCACCACCAACAGGTGATTGCAACCTTTTCCCCAAAGGACAACTTGATCCTTTGCCTGAGAGAAATATGCAAGTGGCTAATGAGTTGCCTAGCATTGGGGAGGTTATATATTAACAAGGTTTTTTGCTGCAATTTTTTTTTCTTCTTTTTTTTTTTTCTCCCTCCCTTCTCCCGCTCTCACGTTTTTCGATTTGCTCCCTCTCTCTACCTGCTTCACGCCTCATTGCCGGCAACAGCAGCGGCGGCGGTGTTGTCTGGCTCGGAGCAACCCTTTTTTGTCGGTTCGGTTCATTTTTAGAATTAGCCATTTGACAAGAACAAAAGAAATTAATTGGTGGTTTAAGCCCTAATGAGACGGCTTTGAAATTAACAGGGCTCATCAATGGAAACAAACAAAATCCTTCAGGGCCGTTGTTGAGGGAGCATTACTCTGACAGAGCTTTTGACACAATGATGAATAGCAGGTCAGGAGAGACCATCTGTGCTTATTTAAACCCCTGCAGGAGAGGGGAGGGTTGCGGCCTGGCTGGAAGAGATGGCGATAAAAAGAGGGAGAAAAGAGAGAGGGGGCCGAAAAATAAGCCGAGAAAAGCCTCAAATTCACCAGCTTTATTCATCGCCCTTCAGCATGACACCACTGCCCAACTAGGGCTACAAAGGAAATAAAAAGCACTCACATTTGCATGTGAAAGGTTCAGGGACTCTGACTATGCATCCAGAAAGCCAAAGAGCTCTGATTTCAAGGGATATTTAACCTCCATTCAGACTGCAACAAAGGCTTGGCTGTCGGGCTGAGAGCCCCGGCTCGGGCTGATTGGGGAAGGGGGAGGGTGGTGTGGGGTTGGTTCGGGATCACAGACCTCATTTGTTCTCCCTCTTTACACTGACCCATCTCTGTATCCACTGAAGAGCCCTAACCGCTCCCTCCCATTTGTCTCCACGGGCACTGGGCCCTCCTCGTTTTGTAAAGGCATCATTTTGTGGCTTGACACATTAATAATCAGTCGGCCGCACAAGGGATTGTTCTACGGCAACACAAGTGGGTGTTGTGCCACGTGATTTCGAGGCGGTTGCGGAAACGGTGAAGACTGTTATCTTCCAGCACAGCTCAGACTCAATGGCCCGGCCCCTGATCTCCGGGACTGTCCTCCCAGCATGCCTTGGCTCTCCCCTGCCAGCTTGTTTATGGATCACAGGGGAGTGGTGATAAATAAACAGCCCGTGTGGTTGGGGGGGAGGGCAGAGTGAGTGCTGCGGTGTCTGGGCAATGTTTAGCTCTTCCTCTGTTAGATAAGGAAATGTTTGATGAGGTAAGAAGGAACGAGAACGATTTAGGTCATCTAATCTGATTCTCAGAGAATTGGTTGAGCCTCAGTGGGGAGCAGTAATTACATAGTAGGATTAGCGGGTAGGCCTCCCCCTTTCTGTCCAAAAAGCGCTCATTCCCTGTAGGGGTGGCCTTTTGGGGGGGAGAGGCTCAAGGGGAAGTTCAACATGTCAGTCAGAGTGCAGTCTGGGTAAAGCTGGGGAGTGGTGAACTAATATTATAAATAGGTAAATCCTTTGCTTGCTAAGGCAGGGATTGTGCTGTAGCCTAACAAGGATTAGCCCAAAATATAACATCTGATGCTTTTTTTGGTTGGTCAAGTAGTTGGTATTAATCAAGTGCAAACTGATACCTGCTTAGTTTCTTAAATTATCTGGTTAGGAGGAGTTATCCAATAAAGATTCAGAGGACACTCCATTTTAGTTACTTGAATTGTACAACCAGGGACTTCTAATTGTATTCATCTGTTTTTGTCTGTCTGGTTTACCAATGTTTTCAATTAACAGGTTAGTAAAAATAACTGGAAGCCTGTTGGTGTCTCATAGTAAAATTACAAAACTGGTAATTGTCAGAATTTAAAGAATAAGAAATAGGCTCATTGTGTAGTCTCAGCCTCAGACGTCACGCCCACGGACCGTTGGCTAAACGTCTAATGCATACGGCACACAAAAGTGGAAACACTTCAGGAGTGTCAAAGTCGTCATCGGATTGGTTGAATTCTACAGGATTTCCACGAGACGTGTGTGTGTCGCGTTCTTTAACGTTCCACCTGGAAACAAAGACACCGTGGGGCCAAACTCCCTCATGAAAGAAGAAAGCCTAGTGTTTACAACCGTGATTACGAGCGATTATCAGGATCCACTAAATGCTGGATTTTCAAAAGTATGTGAAATATTTAATATTCGCAACATAGAATATTTAAAATATGTCAGAGTTTTACACACCTGTCTGTTATTGTGGCGACATTTCCACGCCTCGAAACGTGACAATGAACGAAACTAACTGTGATTGGTTGTTTGACATGTCGGTCAAACGGCCTCATGGGTGGGCCTTGGCCAATGAAAGCTGCCATAGATTCCAGACATTCAGTCTGAAGGTCTGGCTGTGCGAGAGTACTCATTGTGAAATGTGAAGTTAAAATTATTGGAAATATTTAGTTAGGCTGTTTATTTTACTTATTTTATAATTCCATAAATAACAGCTAATAAGGTATATAGTTATAATTATAATATTGATAAGTAAAAGTTTAGAATTGGACATTAGTTAATGCAGTAGCTAATAATTTTAAAATTTTTTACATTTATTTTGTTAGTTTCAAAATACAAATTCAGGTAAGTAATGTATGACCAATAGTGTATTTATTAGGGATGCATACTATTTTGGCCATTGAGTTATCTGCTGTTATTATACTCTGTTATTATAGTACTATATACTTTTTTTTTTTTTTTAAGCCCTAATGTTTGAAATTAGATATTTATTTGTGCATGTTAATTATGCTATTTTTACATTAAGATTACCATCACACTAATTTATGCCATTAAATGTAGTCTTGAGAAAATATCAAAATGAATTTACATTTTCAGTAATTGACATGATGCATTTGTAACAATTACAAGTATTTTTTGTTTTTGTTTAGAGAAAAAATATATTGATTTTGCATATTTGTTATTTTATTGTTTATCAGCCCTATCATTTATTAATAGAAACCTGGAAAATGATGTATTATTATTTCCTGGTACCCAATGGTTCAACTAATGTCAACGATTTGAACCTTACTGTAAACAAAATTGTACTTTTTTGGTTAAAAAGGCTGTGGTTTGCCAGTTTAGTTAAAATAACTTGGCTAATTTATGTCTATGAATGCAAGTATCCAGTATAATGTATGTACATGTATCTACATATATTACATGTAACATTGTAAGGCCCCATCTTTAGGCTCACCATTGGTTCTGTAGTCTCACGGGACTGTTTGACAGAGCATTTTAGCATACAGAGACATACACGGGCATTGCCCTTCTGCTTACCTTCTGTCTGCACCAGAAACACAGTCATCAAATTGCCTTTTGCATAATTCCCAACTGTCAGTCCATTGCGGCTAAGGTCAACTGGGAGTTAACTTGCCCCCAAGGAACATTATTTACTGATGGATACACACAATACATATTGAAATTTTCACTGCGCTCCACCTCCTCCGTTCCATGCAGTTGGGTGAGCGTAAGTGTGTGTGTTTGAATATTGAGTGGCTACGTTAAATCATGCAGAGAATGCGAGCGCGTGTGTGACATGACTGTGCTTTTAAATTGCACACATAAACGAGTGCGGCCCTATGAGAACAGCAGCCTCGATTGCAGAAATGCCTGCCACGCATGGCTGCCGTTTGGAAAGGGTAATCCACTCATTGCCGTTTGCATTCAGTGCTGTGAACCGTGGGGCGCGCCCGCCCGGATGCCCGTGCATAAATTACTGCCATGGAACATAAAGTGCTCGGAGGATTTTCCTTAACGATCGCCCCGGACCGCTTTAAACGCTTCTGCTTGAGCAGTCGATACTGCGCAGCCCATTCAATTATGCAGACGGCAGTCCCTCATTAACAGAATCCCGACCTTGACATGTCTGCCCTATTTCTCTCCCCTGCCAGCCTGTGCTGTCTCCCCCGTTACACTCACACACGCACGCCCAACCGCTCTGTTTGCCTCTTCGCTGACCTGGAAATCCAGAATATCGATTAGTTGTTTGCAGTGTAATTGAAAATGTCAGTTATGAGGCCTGCACAGATAAAGATCAACACCAGCAGTGGGGGCTTGCTGTACTACTACCTGCTGCCTGTGTTTATGTGTGTGCTAGAGCGGGAGATGAGTTGTTACCTACTGAGGCGCCCTAAATAATGTGTTTCAATGACTTGGTGTAAGTGCACAAATGGAGATGTATGTCTTTGGTTTGTTTTCATTTTAATAGAGAGGTATGTATGGGAAATTATTCATTGAAATGCTGGAAACTTTTTAATTTTTTGCCCCCATTTCATAACCTTTGTATCATTTCATAACCTTTCTATCTTGCTGCTGGGTTTGATGAATTGACAGCATGTGACTTGATTTGAATTCAAAATCAGTTTCCGAAAGGTCAAAGGTTAGTTAGCATTCAGTTCACAGAGGGCTCACAAGTGGTTTAAGATTATGTTGGGCATGTAGATGCCTCGTGTTTTCATCTTCAGGCCACACAAGAGCAGGTACTTAATCTGATATTTACTTTTGTGTTGTAGTTCATGTTTGTTGGTTTTGAAGCTAATCTATATGCTAAAATTAGCATTAGCCATAAATGTGTACAAACTTCTATCTCTTCCATTAAACAGTGTTATTGTATTATCACTAAGATATATAGTTATGGTTATTGTCATTTTTAATAATTTTTATTTTTATATTTTCCAGTTTAATTTCAAAAGTTTGTAATTTTGTTGTTTTTGTCAGTTTTAGTAGTTTTTTATAGTTTTGCATTTTATAATTTCTTATATCAGTTTTAGTTATTTTAGTACATTAAACTGAATTAAAATGTAAAATGTTGTTTTGCCAAGTAGCAGAAAATAAAAGTTTCCCTCTTATATTTTATTTCATGAAATCATTATGAAAATGTTTTTATGTATTTAGTTTTAGTTTCAGTTTTAGCTGTTAAAAGGACAACAAAAACAAAATCTCTCTTAATAGAGATTACCCCACAATAAGTAACAAATAATGGTTCATCATAGTGATGTATTAAAGCCTTATATAAATTATATATTATTATATCATAAAAACCTGTTTTATATGTTTTGTATAATGAACATGTATTTTTTAAAGTAGTTCTAAGCTTCCTGTTTAGGGAATAAGTGAAAACAGGAAAGTTGTAATTTGAAATCTTGTTGTGTCAGCTAACTGTGCATCCTAATCTGCATTCCAGGAACACCACTCTTTGCTTAAAAGTGCTCGGCATTATTTTAGCATAAAGACTTTAACTTCAGTCCATCCCTTTTTTCAGACACACCCAGGCTTCCCAGGATGCCACTGCCTGCCTGCTGGTTCTCTAATCGATTGCTAATGGCTTCAGTTCCATCACTGCGGAGCAGCTTGGAATCTGGCCCTGGGACTGAATGGAGCGGAAAACACCATTTTCAGCTCTATGAGCCGTTATACTGCGTTGAGAAGCCCATTCTGCATGCTAAATAGCCCTGCTGATGACGAGTGCATGGCTGCTAGATGGCTTTTGACTCTGACTCGCTCTCTAATGCTCTCTTTTTCATTCTATCGATTTTTTTACAAGTCGTAATGCTGAGGGTGCGGAGCACTCCAACATACGGGAAAATAATCTCCGCTGATCTCCATCAATGCATCCGACGATTGCAAATGTCCTTGTTGTGTTTTCAATAATGTTGTCAATACTCATAACTGCATTACACAGGCTTTTTTAGATTGCCTTTTTTACTACATCCTCAATGTGTTCGGTCCTTTTGGATGACGTGGTTGTGTTGGGGCTGTCTTACAGATTGTCAGTGTTTACACACATCATTTGGCTCAGTGTAAGGTCATGCTGGCATTAGAGCTGCAGGCTCTATAGGATGTTATTCAGCAGAGTGTGTCAGTAACCCAGGCCTGTGTTAATCTGGGATTTCTGCAATCTGGGCTCGCCGTTAATGAGCACCTGTGGATTATGGCTGCAGGCGCCCCTGTGGACCATTAACTGGCCTCCAACCACAACACCACATGCTGCTGATCTTCTCTGCTCTGCATGCATTTTAAGTTGGTTTTGTGGTTTGACACGGCCTAAAGCAACTTGTGATTGTGTTCTCTTACTTTGACAATGTTTTTACCGGTCAAAAAATAAAAAAATAAATTACAAGTGCAAGGGCAATGCATGTTTGTTTATTATCTTCTTGTATATAATAATAATAATAATAATAAAAATAATTGTTGTTGTTTTTGTTGTGATTTCTTATTTTTGTATAAAAAATTTATTACATTTAATAGTTATTTCATTAATTGTAGTAATTCTGAAACAAGTAATATTAATAATGTTGTGTACTAATTTAGAGTCAATATGAAAATCAGTATTTAGCTATTTTACTTTCACGTTACTAGTGTTATTGTGAATAAATAAACTGTGTACTTTATTAAAAATAAAAAAATATTCTTTGAAATATTAAAATAAAAATTACTAGTCACTTAAAGGCTATTTCTTAATGTTTACCAATAGTCAAATCACTATTTAGACCTTGTTTTAGGATACTCAACATGTCCTGTCTCCTTTCGTTATGGAATTCCCACTTTTTACCATTGAATTTAATTTAGTCAATTCAGTTAACAAAGTCCCTCCCCACTTTTTTTCTCTCTGAATATCTTGTTCTGGTTGGAAATATATTAGATGTCTAATGCAAAGTAAAACGGGTTATGAACAGCAGTTGATGTTAATTTTAAAGTGTGTTAAGAGAAACTACAAACAAACAAGCTCATGCAAATTATGATAAACAGGCTTATCCCTTTATTGACAAATGATGCTAGCACCTGCTTTCAAGACATTTCCATCTGCTGTTAAACCATGCAGCATTTCCTGATCATGTTATACGTGCCTTTAGATTTTCCCTCCGAGCCGCAGGGTGGCCGCAGGCTTGCTTTTCCCTCTTAAAAAACCCGTTTGTACTTACAGTACCTTGTGGGGGAAAACACATTAACATCCCAGACTTCCTCTTGGGATGCAGCCAAGGAGTGCTGAGGGTTCAGAAAAGAGAGAGTCATGCTGGGAGAGAGAGCAGTGTGTGTGGCACCATGACGTTTCAGAAGACATTCAAACAAGATGGACTGCCTTGAAAAAATCAACTGTTTGTAGAGAGCATCTGACACAAAGGATTTGTGCTTATGCGTATTGTCTGTCAGGACATGGGATGGGATTGTAATCGAATGCATGTTTGTTGTGCTTATGGCTGTAGATATTGGAGCTTTCTGTTGTCTTGCATTTATTTGCTTTGATATCTGATGGGGTTCTTGTGTACCTTTTTATCCCATGATTTGAATTCATTTTTACGTGCATGTTTATATATCCTTTCCTTGCAGTGTATGAACCATGCAAAGTGCATTATAAATTCATGCTACATATTACTTCAAGTGGAAATCAATGTTGAGTCACAAGTAACATCAATATATAGTACCAACATCTAGTATGAGCTCAGTCTCTGCTTTAATTTATACTTTTTAAACCTATACCAATAAAAACCAGATTTATTATAGTTTTGAATTATTTTTAGTTTGTATTTTCAGATTGGTTTAGTTGTTGGTAGTTTTAATTTCTTTCATTTGTCTTTTATTAATGTAGCTTTAGTTTTTTTTCAGTTAAATTAAAAGTTTTCTTTTGTATTTTTTTTTTTTTTACATTTGATTATTTAATAACAAGTGAGTGGGTGACCACATGACACATGAAACAAATTTTATTTAAAATCCACATCGAGGTAGCATGATAGTTATGTTTGGAAAAACATCTTTTTTACAAATTCATCCTCATTCAAAGCACTGTGTACACAACTGCTCACCTACACCTGTGAAGCCATAAATCATAAGAAGCCTAGAGGAGGAGTCCTGGAGCACAGATAGAAAATAAGAGGCAAGAAAAGCAAAAAGAGCATCATGTTATATGAGCAATTCTGGAAATAGCCACATAAGAAAGCATACATTAATATATTGCACTGCAGCGTATGTGTGTGCCAGAGAGAAAGCAAGCTCATCCTCTTAGAGCACTGGTTACATGGGCCTGTATGCTCGACGAGAGATCTGCATGGGGCTCAGAACCAGGAGCTTTGTTGAAATGCAAAGCTAAGCAGTCAACACTGCTCTACATTTCTGAAGCATTCCCAACAGACTTTGCAGTCTTTGAAGCATTTCTGGGCCAGGGATACAGCCTTGTTTATTCAGTGCATCTGGAAAAAAAGGAAAACAGCATGAGAGAGAGAGAGAGCGAGAAGAAAAACGCAGGCTATTTTTTGTTCCCTCGATACAGTGAAGTGTAACTCTCTTTGACGTCTCAACAGAAGGCCTTGTACTACAGCACTTACTGCCAGATGCCTTGATAGAAACACCCTTGTCAAACAGGAAAATAAATAAATGCTTCATTGAACTAAAGCCTGGTTGGAGGGGGTGCCCGGGTGTTAGTTCCCACCTTGTGTGTTTTCTCCACCACGTCGTGTGTGTGTGTGAGAGAGAGAGAGAGAGAAAGTGTTGGACTGCATCTCTAAATTTTTCATTAACAGTTTGTAGTTTTTAAGACTGATGCTAAACATTTAATTCAGTTGGTCCTTTTCTACTTTATTTTTAACTTTTGTCACTATTTCGAAAGCAGATGTTTGTGTTTGTTCTTTCAGGCACATCCTCTGCAGCGCCAAGTCGAGTATGAGAGGATTTACATTCGGGCTTCTTAATCTGTGTAAGCGAACCTGTTTTCAGGATGTAATTCACATGGTATGTCTTTTGATTCGGATTAGTTTGGGGGCAATCCTCTTACCCGCTGGCTCAGTATAACTTATCACTGACAGGGCTGTCTCGTGGAACACAGCAAATCCACATATCCATCCCGCCCAGACTTCCAGCCCCTAATTCTAATCTGTCTAAATCTGATCGGAGACTTTAACTTCCAAATACCTCTTGAAAGCCACTGCTCGCTGAGTAGTTCATGTGAGGGCTTTATTTTGATGCGAAACTGTGGTCGAGGAACGCAGTGTTCTTTTTGAGCTTTTGTCATTTTAATGATATTAATCGTGACTGTAATCATTTAATGTTCTATGGGATTGTCAAACCCTCTAGTGAGTGTGTGTGTGTGTGTGTGTGTTATAATAATAAAACTGTTTTCGATGAATAATTACGACCGCCCTTCCATAAGTGCCGTCGCTCCTGACCGTAAAGCATCGGTTATGAGCATGAAGTCATGCATTAGTCTCTTTTACACTGACATGGTCGGCAATGACACCTAAATTGCAGTCTTAAGGCCAGCGGCCCACTCATATCCATGTTACTTCTGTGTGCTTCCTTTATCTTTGCTGGTCATACATTGCTGAGATAGATTTAAAATCAGGGCATGGCTTAAAAAGCTGGTAGGGAACATTCTCCGTCACTGGCCATTTCTCTATTTTCTTTTTTTTTTGCTCTTCACTTTTTTCCTTAGTGCTTTGACTTAGAAATACCATGAAATATTTAAATCCTTGAGTCATATTCTTTATCCTTTAAGGTTCTTTATAATTCAATAAACAGGATTAAAGGCAGAGCAGGCATGCTCCACTTTTCTGTGTCAGCCGCCAGGCCACAAAACAGGCTCTTATTAAACGTTGTAAGATTACGCCTTAATCTCGCTGAACACATGTTGGGAGGAATAAAACCAATTTTATTTCAGAAACGGGAGTCCACGGCTCTCTCTGTAATCTCATCGTCATGCCGTCAAAAGGAAAAGACGCTGTTATGTGTCAAAGGCAATGTGAGGGTGTCGAAGGAGGGTGGAAGACAAAAGATGTGACATGCAGGGTGATTCTCAATCTCTCTCTCTCACCTCCCACACACACACACACACACACAAACACACACACACCTGTTTTCCAGTCAGGCCTCCTCCCTTTCCCTTCGCATGAGCCTGCTTACTTTAATTTGCTTCCCAATCATGCAGGATTTGGTGCTGTGGTCCCTGCGCCCAGTGCGAGGCTGGTGTGAAGATGACGATAAGCTAAAGCCGTAAATCCCTGCCTCAGCTGTCTTATCAGGAGCTGCTGGGGCGAGTGGCATGCTTTAATGGAGGCGGCTCTCTGTCTGGGATTTAACTCCAATCGCATTAAGACTCGCCTTCACCACTGTGCCTGATTTCTTTTTTTTTCTCCCCCCACCTCCTTTTCGTCGTCGTCATCATCATCATCTCCTTTTTTTCTCTTCTCTCCTTTTTTTTTTTCAAGAAATTCAAGTTGCAGCGTGGATGTAGGGAAATTCAACTCATAAGCTCCCGCAGTTAATTCTCCGCGTAGTCATTTGTCTTCCTGGCGTTTTTCTGGCTGCTGTTCGGCAATGATCGTGAAGAGGCGATTTAATAGCAAATTACTTTGCTTGCTTTTGTGCTGATATTGTTCCTTAATGGACTGAAAGGGAATTTGGAACAGCCATTACAACGAGATTGTTAAAACTGACACTGTAAAAGATATTGGACTTGTCATAGTGCTTTTAAGACATTGTTAAATTGCATTTTAATGTCTATACTCCTTTGCCACTGCATCTATAGATTAAAATCCCTTTCATCTGAAAGTTTAGTACCATATGCTACATTTACACTGTCGTGATTGACAACCGTATTTAGTTAGAGTTGTGAGTCTGGAAATGTCCTGTTCACACAGCAGCTAACAATAAATCATTTCACAATACTCATTGTTTTAAAGCAGCTGATGTGAATATTTATAGTTCCAAATGACAAATAAAAACATAAATATTATGTACAGAAAAGTCAACAATTAAAGGGATAGTTCACCCAAAAATGAAAATTCAAAAATAATTCATTAATTACTCACCATCATGTCGTTCTAAACCTGATAGACCTTCACTCATGTTCAGAACACAAATTAAGATATTTTTGATGAAATCCATAGCTTTCTGTCCCCTTCATAGACAGCAACGCAACTACCATGTTCAAGGCCCAGAAGGGTAGTAAAGACATCATTAAAATAGTCCATGTGACATCAGTGGATCAACTTTAATTTTATGAAGCTACAAAGCTACTTTTTGTGTGCAAAGAGAGCAAAAATAATGACTTTATTTAACACTCTTCTCTTTCATGTCAGAATTCGATGTGCGTTCATGACAGTACCATGACGCATGTGCATGCATTCCTCTCTTTGGAAACAAGCCACAGTGCATCCGGGTTCTACGTCAGAACAGAAAGTTGGTAACATATCCAACTTTATATATACTGTAGATCTGTGCGATAAAACATATTACATTTTTGTGATGATATAAACAATCACAAAGCTACAATTTGCTATATAGTATATATTGCTTTCTGTAAGGCAATAACTAAAGTACTATCAAACTGTATATAAAACCTTCAGAAGACAACTTGTTGTCTAGTTGGACTCTGTTCACACTGCCAAAAATGCGGTTGTGAGTCCTGAAAATCTACAGGTGTGAGTTCAGTTCTAGAATGTGCTTGTCAACCCCCATAAATAACCGAACAGTGTGAACATAACTGTATGACGAGGATTGCCAGCTGTTTTCTACTGCAGTGTGAATGTGGCCTTAGATGTGCATGTCTGTGGCTATTTTTGACTGCTAGTTCTCTGTTAGCGAAGCATCTAGTGCAAAGCTCTGTTTAGTTCCAATTCTGAAACGCTGTGGTATCAGCCTTGTCTCATCAGGTAATTAGCTTGGAGGCCTAGCTTACGTTACCCTTGACCTGACATAGCAGGCTTACCTTGTGCTGAAGGCTTAGCACAGCTCTAGCATCCTTGGCCTGACACTAATAAGGTCCCGTAGCTCAGTCACACAACAACAACCTGGCCCATGTGGCGCTCCAATGCCCAAGGTTGCGTGTAGCTGATGGAAGCCTGGCCAAAATGACAGCGAGGGCTCTGGGGAGAGGGAGACTGCTTTCGGTGTTATCTCCCGTCACACACGCTGTGACTGTCTCTGTGTTGATTCAGGTGCACCGCACTCCGCAGCTCAGCTCTAAACTCCTGGGCCAACTCGAACTCTCCGCTGCCTCTCAGGCAAATGCCAAAACAAATCTTATCATAATTAGCAGTAATCCAGCTCATTACCGTCTGCCTAATTATCCTATTAATAGCACTTCCTGGGAGAGCTTGTTTGCCACGCAGGCAAATGTTTGTTCCCAAATTAGCAGACAAGAAGACAGCTCCATTGTTCAAACACAGGGCTTTGACAATGCAGAGCAGGCTAGATTAGTGACACGGGGAGGGAGGAGTTCTCCATATCACTCTCTCTGGTTCTGAGGTACAAGAGCTCTGTGCTGCTAAAAACCAGCTGCACTGGTGTGATGCTGAATCTGCGCTATCACAAGCATCATCTCGTAAACATGAAATCAAAACTTTGACTCATGTACTTTCTTAATGCATGTTTCTAGCCTTATTGTTATTCTAAATAGACAGTGTTCTTCATTGTAAACTTTTATAGTAATATTCTATTTCAAATATCTTTTAACTTCCCAGCTTTTACTCTTGAACTACCTGACTACGTTTTGGGATGTAACGCCCACTTTTCATCTCAATACATAAATCTTGGCCTACACTTTATCTTGTTAAATTTCCTGTTTGACTCTGAAAACAAATGGTGAACTATATCTTAACTTACTCAGAAAATATCTGGGCCTACATGTATATAACATTTCCATCTCTTTGTATTACACATTAGTTTTAACATTAAGTAATAAATTAATTTAATGCATACTTGTTAGTCGGTCGCTGTGATTTTGCCAAGTGAGACATGTTCCTGGATCAACACCTTTTGATGATCCTGGATCAACATTATTGTCCAAAATTATTGATTTAACCCAATCCCTACCCCTAAACCTAACCCTACCCATAATTTATTCCTAATATCAGTGGAAAATGATAGATGATTAACAAGGGTGTAGAAGCACCTATCCCTGACTGTAAGCCTAAAACAGATATTTCCTGAAAAGTTATATCTCAGTTCTGATTGGTTGATTGGAATGTTGTTCCAGGATCAACAAGGATGTTGATCCAGGAGCATGTTGTACTTGGTGAAATCACGCTCACTCTTGTCGGTCACACATAAATGTAAAAGGTAATATTTATGTAATATTACACTGAATGTGTATTAAACACAATAACCCGGTTTTCATATTTATCATAAATCCAATCTGTTGCAGTCTCTTACATTTTAACCAACTGAATATTGATTGTTTCATAGCCAGCCATATTTGAACCATTTTCATAATTTTTAACTGAATAAATTTAATTTCCACAACATACACATTTATGCTGATTCTAAGAAATCTGAATAAATGCATTTTGAATTTGCATTTTGAATGCTGCAGTTTTCAATATTAATTCAAAGTACGTAATCTTACCCATTTCATTTTTATTTGAATTTATTTATTAGTTAGTTAAAACTCTGTAATACAAATGGATGGGAATTTGATATGCAATGTAAATACATAACAATTGTGTATCAAATAAAGTATTTTGACATGCATATCTTCCTTTTATACTTATCCTTTTTTCCACAGAGGAAAATAATATAAACAGGTTTGGAACAACATGAGGGTGAATTAATCATGACTTCAAGAGTATATTTTTGGTAGAACCATCCCTTTACTAATATAGAAGGTGTATTTAGAAAGGCAGCATCATTATTTTACTCTAGCTGTACCACTTGTGGTGGTGAGTCAGACACATTTCACTGAGATAAGTCCATTTAGGTTAGTTAACTCAGCAGCCATCTTGGAAATCTTAATACTCCAATTATACTTTTATGTCCATCTACTGTGAGTGTTTTAGAACAAAATCTCTATCAAAAACACAGGATTTCTGTTACAAAAGCCATCATATTGAATATTATGATTTTCTATGAATGGTCTGTCTCCCATGATTTTTTTTGAGTGGAGCTAATTCATTCATCACATCACTTTCTATTTCTGTTTATCCATCGATTTAATTATGATTGTTATCATGTAATATTAGAATATATTTTCTATAGTTCAGTTATATTTTGAGTATTAGAGTATATTTACATTGGATATGCTGGCAAAAATACAGAGTGCTCATATGCTGAAATTTTCATGCACTGCACTGCAGCCCATAGGGTAAAGATTCTTGTGATTCTTTAATAAGAGAATGTTCCTTGTATATTAGCTGTGTAAAATTAGTGTTTTCCTTAGAATATAAAAAGTGAGTGAATTTTAGAGCCTGAAAGCAATTACTTGACCAACTCTTTCCGCTCTCCAGACCTTCGAGTTTTTTTATGAGTTTACTGAAAACCACTCTTTGTAAACTAACAATCACATTGCAGACCACAAACATGCTCCACCAGCTCTATATATAATAAATGACTCTCTTTCCTCACACACCCTACCCCCCAACCCACACACACACACTCAAACCCCGTCACGGTATGAATAAGCAGTTCTTGGCCCATGGAGCCAGCAGTGCTGTCAAGCCATTGATGTACAACACTCTGGCCTTTGTTCCCCTGTACACAAACACGGCTGCCACATTAATATTTCACAGGAAATGTACTCTCTGCTCCTGATTTAAAACCCTTTCTTGTTAACAGCGCTGTTTGCCTCATTCGGCCGCTCTGACGTATGCGGCTTACAGGCCCACATTTGTCCCTGCCTGCGAGTCTGTCGTTTAGGATCATACTATATTTATTTTTCATAGCAAAGTGTTTTGGGTAAGAGATTTAAGAATGAAGTCTCTTTATGGCCATGTCCCTTAAGTACCCTAATTTGATTGTAATTAGAAATCATTATGCTCATCTGCGGTTTGCTGGTAAGATTCATAATTTGCAATCACTCGTAAATGGCCTGTTTTTCTTTTTGGCCATGTGTCTGTGCTTGTGTTGTGATAAAGTCAGTGTAGTGTGATCATTTGTTATAAAGGGAACGGAAGCACTGTAGAGCCCAATAAAAAAAACAAGGGATCAATAGATTCTCCCCGCAAGAGTGAAACATAACAGAAGCAACTAAAGCCTTTTATGAGAGAAACAATACATTATTCATGGCAAACTCTCTTTTGTTCTGCTTTGTTGTGTCTTATACAGATGGGATTACAGAAGGCTAGATCTTGGAAACATATGAAAGATTAATACGTGAACGGGGACATGGTTTGCTTACGAACGGACTAAATAATTATTCTTTCACAGTGAGCGGTGGAAGAGCTCCAGAGATGGAGAACCGGGAGCGCACTTTGACTGCAGAATGAGTCGGTGAAGTCAGAGTCAGCCCCAGCCGAGAGTGACCTTGATCTGGCAGACACCGCTGAGTCTATATCTGGAACTTAAGACTTTTTTAGGTACGTGTAGATGTGGAAGGTAATCTCAGATTGATGGTCTTCTTAAAGAAACCACGTTAAGTGAATTTTTATTGCGTCTTTCAATGGTGTGTTTCTGTTTACTAGGTCTGGGCTGCAACCGGAGCTGACTGTAATGTAAGATGATCAGCGACAGGGTCACATGAGGACTGTTATCTCTTGAGTTCGTCCAAACAGGTCAACTGTTTCCACCCAGTCTAGCCTTTTATAATCACACTGCGATATTCTGTGCACCATAGGCCTGCTCTATGAATAAATAACAATGGGAGATGCGAAACATTCATTTTAAAAGCTTATTGCGGTTCGCTCTCGCTGGTCGCCGGGCATTTGTAAACAGATTGATATCCCATCGACTTCATTAAGGGGCTCTGCTGGAGCGTAATTGGCGTGTCCCGAGGAGCAAGGTTAACAAATCTTTCCGCTGTCCTTGTCCATCATCAGACTGGCACATTAATTGATATGAATGCGCAGGCACAGTCCCATATGCCGCAGAGATGGGCTGATGAGGCGTTGAGTGAACAAAAAAACACAGGCGAACTGGGATAAATACAGTCGTTAAGGAATCCCGGCGTAAATGAAAATGAATTGATTTATTTTAATTGATTGAATAAAACACAACACGTCCGTAATCTTTGCCGAGACGTTCGGAGGAGGACTAAACATTTGTCAGTCTTTATCTATTTTCAATTAGCTGGCTATAATGATTAATTGAGTGCTCAGAGTTATGGATGAGTTAATTAGTGTAGAGAGCTCATCTCATTAGAGCAGAGTGGCATACTCACCACATGCTGCAAATGCTGCTCAGGGTGGCACTCTTTCTATCTGCACGTGTCCACTTTCTTGAAACTTGCTCATTAATGACACACCGCTGTTTGCCTTCATCATCATCACTACCAAGGGCACTGGGTGCAACGGCTCAAGTTGAGTTCAATTCATAGAGAAAAATATAGATAATGATGATCATTGCTCGATGCTTATTTACATGTTTACATTATAGTACGTTCCAGCTCATGGCTACCTGCGTGACCTTGAAATGCATGTTGCTTCAAAGGGCTTTATATGTTTGTTCCAAGGTTATAAATTTAGCTTTTACTTCTATTAGATTTTAAATTTGTCAATTTGTTTTTGTTCATTTTTCACTTAGGCATCATTGATTTTATTTAGTTTTTTGCTTATTTTTTATTAGGTTTTATTTTTGAGGGGTGCCCAAGTTAATGTGCCAACTGCTATAATTTAACAGTCTAGTGTTCCAGGTTAAATATACATTATCAAATGTTTGGGGTCTGTAAGATTTTCTTCTTCTGAAGTCATTTATGTTCAACAAGGTACAAAATACAGTAAAAGCTGTAATTTTGTTAAATATTATTGCAATTTAAAATAACTTTTCTAATTTAATATATTGCAAAATGCAATTTATTTATTTATTTTTTTATGGCAAAACTGATGGCATCAGCCATCACTCCAGGCTTCAGTGTCATGTGATCCTTCAAAAATAAATCTAATATGCCAATTTGGTGCTGAAAACTGTGATACATTTAAAAAATTGGAATAGAACATTATAAATGTCTTTACTGTCACTTTTGATTAAATTTATGTGTCCTTGCTGAATAAAAGTATTAATTTTTATTTATTTTTTTTAAGTCTCAAGGACTCTTGAACAGTATTATAAGTGAGACAGGTCAAATTAATTTGCGGCCATTGTTAATTTATTTTAGCTCGTTTTTGAGTTTAATAGTGTTTTAATTTAGTTTCAGTTATATTAGTTTTTATTAAGGTTTTCATTAGTAATGACTGTTTTCCCCTCCCTTTCTAGGGTCCTATTATTCCCAGTGCTATGAATGCCTCTGTCCTGGCGACTGCAGTAGTTTTAGAAGCATATGCCCTTTAAATCTGAGACTGGTTTTGCAATTTCTCTTAAAATTATTAAACGGTACCCGCACAATGCTCTCAGCTACCCCAAACCATAAATAACAACACCTATGCGTTTCTGAGGGTTTCATATCTCTCAGGACTGAGTTGGCATTTAATGCACTCACTCCTTTATTAACAGCTGGCCGTGTGCCATTAGCTTTTCTTCTCATTCTGTACCTCATTCACCTCCTCGCTCGCATTCTAGCGACTTTTATGCTCGAGTGATTAGATATTTGTAAGCAAGCACGTTGCTTCACTTTAACTGTAATTAAGCTCAATGAGAATGATCCGACTGTGATGATAAGGAGTGTGAATCGCTGTTCTTTGTCTCCTTCTCCCTGCCCGTCTCGACTCACCTTTGCGTAATTCCTTCCAACTACATTGAGCGCGCCCACCACTTCTTAACCCTTTGCTAAGTGTTAATTAAGCACACAAGAGCTCAATAATTGAGATAACATGGCAATTGGATGGCAGATTCCTTTTTATTTTTTAATTATCTAGCCCTCAGGGTGTTACTCCATCTTAATGAAATATGGACAATTTGACAAATCAGTCTCTCCTAACGGCGTTAATGCCTGCTGCATATTCATGGCTTTTTAGAAGTCTAATCAAAGTCGTTGTTGGGCCTCCCATGTGAGCACGGCATGGATGTGTGAGCATGTGTGTGTGTTTACGTCTCTCGCCTATGAATGATTCATGCTGTTTAGCTCGCAGTTGCTTGGGTGCATCTGGCTCGGGGAGGTGTGAGTCTGGCCAAATGGAGGGGCCACATGGCAGCTCCAGATGTTCAGCTTTTGTATATGCACAGCTCATCAAAAACAACAACCCGTGCCACCTCTGGGTCTCTGCCATCTGGGGGAGAACCTAACTACAGCTTCCCACCAGCCTGCCGGTGCATTGTGGGGGAAGTTTGCAGCGGCGCCATTGGAGGAAAAGCGACGAATCTCCAAACTCTACTTTTTCATCTTCTCGAAATCGCGGGTCACGCTGCACAGCTGACTGGTATCCATAGATACGCATATCCATGTAAAATCCCAAAGCACTCAGGGAGGGTATTTCATGGCCTGCCTCTCTTATCTTCCCTTTGATACATTTTTTATCCACCTCGATTGAAGATTCAGCTCTTTCATTTCCTGTGATATGTGTCCTGGCTTTTCCCTCTCAGCAGTGAGGAACAGATAAAGCCCCCAATAACCAATTCAAAACTACAGAGCTCCTCAGATGCCCTTCTCCCCACCTTAACCCTGATAATGAATTCATTAGACTTTACAATAGCATCTGCTTGGGGACCAAATGGAGCAACCTCTAATAAATACTTTATGGATTGATGTTGCTTTTGTAGTGGAGTTTTGGTAATGTGAACGGCTGGCAATAACTTGGTGCATTAAATGCGTTATGACACGATGGGGTGCGCGTTCAAGAGGTGGATGGTGCAGACATAGTGAGCTGTGTGACTGGTGAGCATTCATCAGTCTGTTGCTACAGAAGTTTTGTGTCATAATCTGTCTAATTCTAATTTGATCTAATCTAATTTTGCAGCTTGGTGGTATACTCCTTTATTAATTTATTATCTAATTATAAATCAGACATTTAGCAGAAAGCAGAGAACGGTATGGTCACATCTCTAGAGAGTTAGCTAAGTAGCATCAGTTTACCTGAATAATTTTACCTTTGGAAACATTTATTGAACAGATTTTAAGGCTGATGAAGTAATTAATAAGTTATATATATATATATATATATATATATATATATATTATAATTTTTTTTTTTTTTTTAATTATGCATTTACATGCTTAGTTATTTTTTGGAACAAAATGTTATAAATATATGCATGCATCTCTTTAATATGATCCAGTCAGACTTCCCTGACCTCATTGCTGACTCTCTTTCGGTCCATTCTGATCTGTTGACAAATTGCAAAATCTCACACTTTAATGGTTGTGGTTACAATGTGAGATAGACTGGCAATAATACAATAAGCATTCATTATATTTAGATATCTAGGTATATATGTTGATAAATGGGAACAGTTGCAAAGTTTACATTTTTATGCTACCTGCATTCTGAAGGGAAGCCTCTTTAAATGTAACGTGTGTATATGAAACACCTGTTAAAGGGGTCCTATTATGCTCTTTTACAAAGTCTTGATTTTGTTTTGGGGGTGTACTAGAACAGGCTCTCATACTAAGTTGTTGAAAAACACATGCTCTTTCACATATTTTACAATATTACAACACCTCTCTCACTCGGCGCCTGGTCGGGAAATGTCATGCCCCTTACCATAGCCACCTGTGAGCTTCAGTGTAAATATTGCCTCAAAATCAAATCAATCTGAGCATGATATAAACCCAGATGATTGTAACCACTCTAAGTTCGTCTGCCTTGGGAAAGCTAGCATATCTCCGACATAGTGATAACACTCGTTGCCTTCTCTAGTGCAGCTCAACCAGATCTCGTCTCATTCGTGGATATTTGTGATATCACAAATCCCGGAAAATATGCATTGTAGTCCAAACGAGTCGTTCGTTGTAGTTTTTTAAAAATGATTTCTGTTAAATAAAATATCTCCTTTTGAATTGGACTTTGAGCTTTATAACTTTGCAGATCTTTTTTATGCTCTAACAACAACATTACAGACTAAGTAAAGTTGAAGAAGTGAAAAAGCATAATAGCACGCCTTTAAATTGAAAAGTAAACACCTATTAAATTGCTTAAGTAAATAGAAAATATGCTTAAATTTCCAAAAAAAAAAAAATTTGTTATATTTATACAGTAATAAAACATTTTAAAATGTACCCCTTGTAAGTAAGTACTTGGTACATTTCCACAGTAGCAATTCCCAAATTTAATAATTGAAGGCATGAAATGTCAGCATGGCAATGGCACGAAAATGAAAAAGTGAGCATATGACCTACAGTATATGTGAGAATCTTGTGAATGTGAAAATTATGTGAGTTTTAAATTATTTATATAATTTTCATGCAAATCCACCTGTAGAAGAATATGGTGCTGTAATATAATGCAGTAGAATACTACAAGTACAAATACTTGTAAGGCATTTGTTGTATATAAATACATTGTGTTATCCACCTAATAAGAATAGTACTAGACTGCTACCATCAGCTATAGCCTTTCTTTTATGTTGTTCAGTATATGTTTGTCACACTAACATATTCCATCGACAATAGGTTTCACACGGCCCTGCTGTTGCCCTGTTTTGCATCCAGGCTCAGAGCCACCCGACACAGAGAGAGGATTACAGGCAGTTCTATGAGTGATTCATCACTTTAAACTACAGATGGAATTTACAGTTCAAAAGAGATTATGAATATTAAAGAGGAATTTTTAATGATTGGGTTTTGTTCTAGCAGGCAGAACAGTAAAAGAGCACACACAAACTCAAAGGATTAGATAAACACAGAGCTTCAAGGTCTTTGCCTGGGAGAGAACTGTATTTATTAAATCGCCTCTTTGTAATTTCCTTTAAATAATGTATTATTGCAGAGACTAACAGCTCATCACTGAAACAGTGAAAGCTCTGAGGAATCAGACGGGAGAGATGTGTTCTGGGTTTTGATTGGCATGGGGCCGCACAGATTCTGCTGATCTTTGTTAGCAAGTGTGTATCAGTGTGTGCGTGTGTATTTGTGCATATATTTTCCCTCGCGTTTGCGTTGGAAGGACTGGAGCGTTGAATTTTACATTATCCAAATGCTTTTGATGATAATCCCCTACTTGTTTTGTGAATAATTCACTTTATATTAAAGAGAAGGGCTTTGAAATTCAAACACACACTTTTATAAAGCACTCTAGGGTGGAATAAATGGGTGTCAAAATGCAGCCTTACTTTGGTTTAAGTGCTGCCAGAATGAAGTACATATTTTAGGCAGTCAGAAATCAAGAAATTTAAGGTTTTGAGCCATCCAGATGAGATCACGTATGGCGTTAAACAGAAAACTGTTTAAAAGATCTTTTTTAATCATTACCGCCACTGTCACGAGAGAATCAGATGCACTTGTACCTTGTAGCAGTGATGAGAGGATCAGTATGAGCTCATATATCGTCTCTGCTGTAATCATGTTTCTCAGTGAGTCTCACTGGTGGTAATTAATGTGCATTGCCTGCTGAGTAAGACAGTAATAATAGTAGAGAGCCATTATTGTAGCACACTCCCATACTTCACATATGTTTGGAAGCAAATTACTGACCCGGTCGATACCCAGTGGGCACAGGCGTAGATCAATACCTGCTCTCCCAGGGAACAATCTTCAGCTTTAATGACAATACATTGATTTTTAAATAACTGCTCATGTTTCAGAAACGCTAATCACTCCACTTTCTCAGGGGACTGAGAGTCTGCCCTTTTCATTTCTCTTTTTCATCTCTGCTTCTTTCTCCCTCTCTCTCTTATATCTGAGGAAGAATTTGTAAGTGCCTTGAATTAAATTTTTTAGTAGTTTAGTTTTATAGATTTTTTTCATAACTTTTGCACAAAAAGTTTCCCCAAACTGCAAACTTTGTGTATTTTGACCATGGTAAACGTATTACTGTGATAAACTATTGCAAAAACATATTCTTTTACTACTCAATGTTGTATTTAGTCATTGGTGCATACTTAAATGAACTACAAAGCCTTGTGACACCCCAAACTTACAATGGCATGTAAAAAAAAAAAGTTATGACATTGAATCACTATATAATGCAACTAAATTAAATAACAGTAATCTTGAAAATAATGCACCATGAAAATTACAGTATGAATGCAAAGCAGTTGCTAATACAATTTTTTAAGCTTGTTTTAGAAAAAGGGTAATTATGACTTTTTATTTCACAGTTTTGACTTTTTTCCACTCATACAGTAGTTCTGATTTTATATCCTGCTTTTCTGACCATTTAAACTTCAGTTAACTTACAATTTGGAGAGATAAATTTGCAATTTTCAGAAGAAAAGTCAGAAGCTAACACTTCAGAGGTAAAATGTATAGTTTTTATTTAATTATTATTATTTTTTTAATATAAATGGAAATTGAAATTACAACATGTATGTGATAATGATAATGTGCAATATTTCTCACAATAGGTGTTATTTCACTTTCTGGGCTGTTTTGAATGTGCAGTAAAAAATGTGGATATTGGCAAAGACACATTCCAGAAAACAAGGATGTCTGGTCAACCGACTCAAAGTTCATGTGGACTGTATTTGTCGTGAGCATAAACTCTATGCTAACACATCACCCTGACCCAGGTCACAGCAGTAGCATTGAGGCCAGCTGGCACATCTTTACAGGTAAAGATGTTGTGTTACCGTCTTGACTGACTGAACTGAGTGACTGCACAACATGAATAAATGATTAGAGAGTAGAGGTGAGGCGGGCGACAGCAGGTTAGGCTGGATGGGGTATGACAGACACGATCTCACGTCTTTTTTTTTTCCCTCTCTAAGGGGACTGACTCACCAGCAAACAAGACCCGCTGTCGGAAAAAGCCAGACAGCAGTGTTAATTAGAGGAGCAGGGAGATAGAAGTGGCAGGCGCAGGTACAAAAGACATACACACAGATAGGATTTCTTGGAGGAATGTGATAGGCAGGTAGTCATGCCTTTTTTTCAGACAGGGGATAAATAATTCTGAACTATTACCAATTAGTAAAGTGGGTGTTTTGTTTTGTTTGTGGAGTAGTTTTTGCAGCATTTTTTGGACAGATGATTGAGAATGAAAATATTATGGCTAAATTTTACAACAAGTTTTTACATTAAACTCTTAAAGATAAAGGTTCCAAAAAAGGGTTTTTCACATTTATTTAGGGTTTCCCAAAGAACTTTTCAGTGAACAGTTCTTATCTGTAAACCTATAGATAGATAGATAGATAGATAGATAGACAGACAGACAGACAGACAGACAGACAGACAGACAGACAGAGATTCTTCATGGAACCAGTGATACAAATTAAGAACCTTTCATTTTTGTGTTGTAGCATTATATTAACAACTAAGTATAATTTTATAGCATTTATTTATATTTTTATGTTAATTTCAACATATATGAATGCATTGTAGCATTAAAAAATGGTATAAATTAAATAAATATTCCAGGTTCAGTATAAGTTCAGCTAAACTGACAGCATTTGTGGAACAATGATTATTAGCACAAAAAATGGACTCATCTTCTTAAAAAAAAATAAAAAATTACAGTAAGGCACTTCAATGAAAGTAAAAGGAACCACTTTCTAGTGAATTTTATAAGTTATAATTTTATATAAGCACCTACTTACAGTTCTGTTGTATATTGTTGGAGCTGGACAACATGTTCTGCTCAACACATTCTTTTATCACACTGAATGCATTAACCAATGTCATCGGATTGAACCTTTCTGGAAAGTGTCACTATGTAAGGCAGTTTAAAATGGCAGACAGGCATTTTGAGCCATGTGTCTGGGCCGCAGTCTAAACTTTCTCTGACAGGTATGACAATGCAGCCGAACACTGATGTGGGCAGATGGCACCAAAGCCCAGCAAAGCCTCTGCTATTTCTGATGCCACAGATTCACTGACAAATGCACCCACAGACTGAATAACAAATCCCCCTCTCACAGCCTGGTCTAGACAGAGAGAGAGAGAGGTGTGAGAGAATGAGGGGTGGTGTTAAGTGTCTTATTAAAGGAGGATGATTGCAGCAGCGGCTATGGAGCCGGACCTGCCACATGGCAGTCATCATTAGAATGATCACAAGAACCTCTTGTCGTGGATGGAATAGTATTTTAATCCACAACACATTATTACCGCAGCAAAGGGCAGGTCAGCTCTCAGACACATTTAAGTAGTTACTAAACTCTCCAGAGAGCTTATAATATTCCTCTACCCTACCTCATACCAACCTCTGGTGAAAAAATTGGTCATATTTTACATTAAAGCAGTTTTTCCGTATTATACAGCCACAGTAATGAAGAGTCTAATGTAATGCAGCTGCCGAACCCTCCGTGGGGATGATGAATAATGCAAACCTACTTGTTCTTCGGGTTCGGCTGATCTCTGGAGGTTTTTCTCTCTGTATTGTCCACTATGACAGCCTATTATCTGGCCTTCAGACTGCTATCTCTCATACGTTGTGCCTGGTCCATTTGTTACCCCCTTGCCCCTGTAACCTTCAGCCAACTGAGGAGAATGATTGAGACAGTATTGTTATATAAACATAAGAGCCACAAGCGAAGAGAAATGGGGAGGTGTCACATATAACCCTTCCATCCCACAATGCATTGGTGCACAGTACATTGCTCCCTTCTCTCACTCTCTCACTCAATGCACTTTTTCATTAAGAGCCATTTAGGTTTTACTGCTTTCTTTGTCATGCTAAAGCCGTGCATCAACTACTGCTCTCAGTGGTGATTAAAGATTCTTAAGAGGTAAAATCAAATTTAAAATTAGGGGATGGATGAACATGAGCAGATAAAATAAGTTGCTGTGTTGTTATATACTTACGGAGAATAAATACGTGATGGTGTGTTACTAAATGTTTATCTGACCCATCGAACCTCTGCCACACTGTGTTTGAACGCACTTGTATCATGTACACGGACTGATTAAGACTGTAGCTTGACTATGTAAAACCCCTATATATTTCAAAAATAACTCTGAATTTTAGTATATTTATTGCACAGTACTGAAAAAAAATATGCATTGGCAAAAAAAATATATATATATCAATTTAATTTCAAACCTGTATGTTTTATGGTACAGCAACCATTTTTTTATCAGTTCATCAACTGATATTCTTTCTTACGTTTAACTCAAAAGGAGATGTTCCAAAGAATGTTGATGCAGCTGTTTTTCCATACATTGACAGTAGATGAGGACCATAGGCTCTCTAGTAATAAAAAAAATCATAAAAGTAGCCAATGTAGCTCTCATGACACTATTCCAAGTCTCCTGAAGCCATATGGTTGCTTTGTGTGACACATATTTTATTATTTATTCCAAATCTACTTTTGTTGTATGGAAAAGAACAGCTTGGATGCTGTAAATATTGTCTTTTGTGTTCCACTGAAGAAATAAATTAATGTAGGTTTTGAAAGACATGAAGGTGAGTAAATTTATGACAGAATATTTATTTTATTTTTTTTTGGTAGAAAGGTCCCATTCAGATAAAATTAAGTCATCTTATATCAACACCTGCACTGACAATGTGTGTAAAAAGCTGTATATCCAAGGTGAAGTATCTGAGATGTACAAGTGATATGTGTACAGAGGGGCTTTGATAGGTCATTGCTCCCTGTGTGTGTGTGTGTATGAGTGTGTGTGTGTGTGTCATTTGGTGAGCAGAACGGTTCTCCCTTGGTGTGACACCTCAGCCATCTTGGATCAATGCCTGTGGCGGTTGTTAAATCAATGTAGCTTTAGCATTGCAAGGATTTATCTAGATTCAACCTGAGACCAGAGAGAGAGAGAGAGCCTTATCTACTGACCTCAGTAATTACCCTGTCCTGCAGCTCTAATTCAAATGTGTTCTGAGATAATTGCCTATTGGAAAGCCCAGTTGAATCTCACAATAATCACCAGCATCCCCCGCAGTTATGTGTGTATACATGTGTCTGTCCAGACGTGTTGAGTTAACACATGCATGTAGCACAACTGACACTACTATGCTTCCCAAGACTTTCTAGTCTGGTTAGTGCCCTACTGTTTTACATGACAAAAATAATCCAAAGTGCCGTTTGTGTTGTGCATGCTGCCTGGATGGTAACCCTGCCACGGTCCTGCAGGGCTGAGGCCGGCTAATCAAAGCACTGATAATATCAAGACCGAAACAGATAATGAGAATAAGAAGGGGAGGTGAAGGGATGGATATATTTATCTAGTTAATGAGAGGCCAAACATGGCCGTGCTCCACAGGGAGAGGGTAGGGCTGAGGAGCCATGATGGGATGATGGTCTGCACGCTGGACAGAGCCGCTTCTGCGCCGGCACGGTCCCTGCGCCGCTCATTATATCAGCATCATCCTGGCCACCCGGTACTCACAAACACACGCATCCGCTGATTAATTCATGACAACTGGGAAAGAGTGTGCCTGCAGAGACCAGCATCACACGAAACCTCCCCCCCTTCAAAAAAAAAGACGTCCCACCACCCCCCCGCTAAATCTATTTGGCAATGAGATGGGGCGAAAAAAATATCAGCGATACAGATGTGTTGTGAAACATTAATGGCTACTGCGGCATTTCCCCTACAGTAGAAAAGAAGCCCAGCCAATTCCACGTGTGTGTGTGTGTATGTGTTCACTTTTATTTAATGTGGCGCTTTTCATTGTTGTCTAGATGAAGCGACGTAAACACACTAGGCAGTCTCGCATGCTCGTTGGTGCGATGCCCACGCGTGTGCGCCTTTATCGAGATGCCGCAGACGGGCTCTCTGGCACAACCAAACAGGAAATGGGCGTGAATATGGATTGCTCCAATTGAATTATAAACATTAGCTCTAGAACGATGGGGGTTCCTCGGGAAAATGTGGGGAATTAATTTGATTGCAGGAGCATGGAGAACTGGCTCTAATGGAGCATTGGGAGGTAGAGACAGACGGGATGCAGGAAAGAGACAAAGGAAGAAGCAGCGAGCGAGAGACAGACAGACAGAGACAGACAGACAGACAGGCAGGAGAGGGGAAGCAGGGGGCATGCGGAGTAGCCAGATAGTTTCAAATTAACTGTCATCATGGGCAGCTCCATATATGATTACCCATGAGAGCTTGGAGTGTGGAGCTCATTTCCAGAGAGAGGTCAGATGAGAGCGACTGTGTGTGTTTGTGTGGTAGGCTGACTCTGCTTATCCCATGCCCCATCATGCACTTCATTCCCCAAGTCTCATTATCCCTGATCTCTGGGCACGGGGGGTTGGATGCACAATCCTAATGATCGCACACAAACAAGCAACCAATGATTTTTCAATTAAGACAAATCGTTTAATTGCAAACAATTAATCTATTAATTTACTTGAATGGCATGCTCGCTCTCTCTGTCTCATCTCATCTCCTGTCTGGTTTGTTTACACAGGCAGCGCCTCCTCCCTCTAACATGTGTGTGTTGTAGCTTAACAGGATGCTCGGGAGCGCAGGAGGTAAAAAAATCACACCCCCTCTCTTTTCACACACACACATTATATCTCTTTTCACAGCTCTGAGAGGGTGTGAAAAACACACCAAGAACGCCGATGAAAATAGATCAAGCTTGTGTCCCCTGCCTCTTTCTCTCGCTCGGTGAGTGAGTGTGTGTGTGTGTGTGTGTGTGTGTGTGTGTGTGTGTATACTGGGGGCCATCAGTGCCACATAGTTACAGTCCACCAGGCATGGCCAGCCATGCGTAAAGAGAGGGGGGGGGGGCCTGACAGCTTCCAACAAAAGCAGCATGACAACTGAATGCTATGTTTGCCAGTGATTGTAATGACTTCTTATAATTGGTCTGCTTATCTTATATAATACACAATTGTGCATGATTGGAATGATTCCAGATTTTTTTTCTTTCACATTCCTCCCCTCACCCTTTTTTTTTTTTTTTTTTTGTGGCGTGAATTAGGATGGCAGTGTGTAATTGATGTGACAAGCCAGAAACGCTTTCACCATCCTCTTTTTGAAAGCGGAGGGATGTGTTCGGCACTGTTTTGTAATATTATTCGTTCGGAATGCATTCTGCCTCATTATCGTAGAGGTGGAAAATTTAACTATAAATGAATCATTAAATTATTCTACTGTCATGAAGCAAGCGATTCTAATTGGCAAGGCTTTAAATGTTATCTGTCTTTCTTTTTTTCCCTCAAGAGCTGATGAATGCCTGCTTGGTTTGACTTTGGTGGGAAGTAAGGCAAGCTTTACAGTTAAAAGAGGCTAAACGGATGACAAGCGTTCGTTTGTGTGGTAAGCTCGCATTATGATGCTTAGGCATGAATGAGGATGTGAAGCTGCACCAGATCGACTCACTGCACAGGCACCATGTGATGATAAGATGCTCGGGCCTGGTTTCGCGACTGATGTCTGTGATAAAGAGGGGCTTTTGGAGGGGACATCACTAACAGCAGTCATCTGACACCTGTTAAAAATGATTTTTACATGTTTTTCATGCCTGAAAGACACCAGTTAAACACCTAGATTATATATATATATATATACACATATATATATATATATATATATATATATATATACATACATACATACAGACATATATATATATATATATATATATATATATATATATATATATATATATATATATATATATATATATATATATATATACCACATACATACATACATACATATATACATGTGCACATTGCATAATAGTATTTCCAGAAGCATCTTAAGCAGCACAACTGTTTTTGACATTGATAGATAATAATAAATGTTTCTTGAGCAGCAAATCAACATTAGAATGACTTCTGAAGGATCATGTGACACGGAAGACTGGAGTAATGGCTGCTGAATATTCAGCTTTGCCATCACAATAATAAATTACATTTTAATACATAATATACAGAAGTTATTTTAAATTGTAATAATATTAAACTATATTCCTGGTTTTACTGCCTTGGTGAGCATAAAATACATTATTATTGTTGTTATTATTGCTATTATTGCTCATCATTTCATCTCTTGTGCATCTAGGCCTTGTTACCCACTGACACAACTTACCCCACACACCCCCACATTTCGGTTTAAAAAACATTATCCTTTGAAATGATTAATAGAAATGTACAGTACATACAAGTCAGCCACAACTAGAACTAAATTTAAAATCTATTTGTGATTTTGTGCTTCATAAGGCATGTCCCAGCACAATCCCGCTTAATGCAAAACCACACAATGCAGGACAAAGGATCTGCAATCAACCACTATTATCCAACATCAGTGCACTGTAATGACTCTCAAACAATGATAGAAACAGTTAGGGGTCTGTTTCAAGTGTACACACACTCACACACGAGCACTCTCTAATGGACGCCAATTGCAGCAGATCTGGACCGCTCTGCACATCTAATGGTGGCTATGTGCTTTGATCAGCAGTGTGGCACAAACTGAAAATCCTGCACAGCGAATGACCAACAACAGACCCATTTAGGATGAAATATTGGTCTAGACTGTCCAAGACTTGGCTCACAGAGATGAATTGTGGTGGATAGATATTTTTATGTGTCTTCTGCTGATCAGAATTTGTTTCCTGTATTTATAGGGTATGAGCAGTACCATTCTCAGCGGTGGTTTGTGGATTTGGTGTGCGGTGGCTCTCTGTGTCATTTGAGTGATTTGCAGTGAGATTTGTAGTGATAGCCATCAGATCAGTTCAGCCTCCCCTGCAGATTATGGGCCGCTATAACTGACGATTATGATGGCAGGTTGCTGTTGGGGAGAGATAAGAGATTACACATGAGGCACAAAACTTGATAAAAGATTCTGTGTGTGTGTGTGTGTGTGTGTGAGAGAGAGAGAGAGAGAGAGAGAGAGAGAGAGAGAGAGAGAGAGAGAGAGAGAGAGAGAGTTAGTAGGTGGTTGAATGCCCTTGAAGTTTTATTGGATGGTGCCAGTGATTCACGTCTTATTCTCCATCAAACCTGCAGGGTCTGACTAAAGACCAACTACAAGATCGGTCGCCGAACAACCTCTTAGGACTTGTATTCTGTGGTTTAACTACTACACAATATGCATGTGAGTTCTAAGCAGTAGACTTTTTTATACCTGTGAATGGCTTAGCTATAGTGCTAACTGCTCTGAAATGCAAAAAGTGCTGCAAAAAAAAGATTTAAAAGCCTACAAATGAATTAGCAATTAACTTCATTTATAAAATATACGTGTAATACGCAAGATGCTGCAAAAGTTTTGAGACTTTAGTCTAATTTATGTTTACTTAGGAAAAACAATGGAAAAGCAGTGCAGTGGAATGCAAAAACGTGTTATGTGTGAATGGCCCCTAGAATGTTTAATAGCCAGCTACATTTGATGTGTTAGAATTTATAAATCAAATGTTACAGCCATGGATTCCATGAATCCACATATAAATTTAAAATTGACTAGTTGCAGTATATAGCAAATGAGTCCAAACAAAGGTTTTCTCAGTTAAAAAAATATTTCAACTTTTATTGTAATGTTTTACACAATTGTAAAGGTAAAATGGCCATTAGATCCTACAGTATTCTAAGGAATATGATATTGTTGCATATAGTGTCACTCTTTTCCTCTTGTATATAATATATTATGACCTTTTTATTGTTATTTTGTTGTACTCTGGCACTGGTTTATTATTTATTGTTTTTCTTTCCTCTGAATTAATATTTTTCATTGTTCTATTATACTTGTATATGGCAAGTTTATAGCATTAATTCCTCTTGCTGAAAATTGTATATTTGCCATACATTAACAGTCAATGTGGTTCCAGAGATGAAAGAATGTAATGCAGGTTTGGAATGAGATTTGAGGGTGATTGATAAAAATGATATTGGTGTGTGCCATCCTATAGTCAGTATAGTTATGTGGTCAGCAAAAAGCTATAGTTTGAATTGCATGAGATAATGGATTAGCTTTGTAGTCAGATATGTACATTTATCCATGTTGTATTTTTTTGGCACAGTAGCATAGGTTAAGACTTTAGGTTTGTAAACAATGACCTGGATCCATGTCTGATGATCAGTTGTCCCTTGAGCCCCACACAGAAAGTATCTCTCATACATACAGGGGCATCATTAGAGTAGAAACGATTGCAGAGCAGTGGAGGACAGTGTCACCTTTCCAGCAACCATATTATTTTACCTCAGGCGGAAAGTTGCCCAGCAGACAGACTACCTGCCAGGCCCCCTGGGGAGCCCACTCTCCTTGTTTCCACTCTCTCTTTCTTTGCTGTCTTCTCGTGTCTCCCCCGAGAGTGCTTTCTTGCCTAACCTCCTGAGTGAGACTCACATTAGCTGACATTTCCAGCAGCTCTGAGCCGAGGCTGCTCCCTGCCACAGAAGAGCAGATTTATCACACCCAAATGTGCGCCACCTGTCTGCCTCCCTCCCCCGTGCCACCTCGCCACTGCCACCAGTCACCATTATGGCACGTCGCTCAGTGGGAAGCGGTAATACCCTCTCCGTCTCTCTTATCATAAACAGCCAATGTGTCATTTTTATTAAGGCTGAGACATGAGACTGTGGCTTACAGATCATCCTGCCTTGGCAGATTTCATGGTTGACATATGCGCATACACCGCAAAGTCAGAATGAAACCTGACATATCAGAAGGTATCATTTTAAATCTATTACTTGAACAGATTCGGGACTAAAGAGCTTTGCCGCATGTAATATCATGCCATGAAGGTGGCCGTACATGTAATAAAAAGCAAAGCACGATATTAAACACTCACGTCTGCCTTGCATTAATAAAAGCAGGTTGGAATAAGTAATTGAATTTGCTTTGACGTCCCCAGCACCTCGACAGCGAATCCCTTAGGTGTGAAAACCTTCATACTTTCTTGTGGTTTTCTCCTATTGCACCTGCGTAAACCCCCGGCTCAAGGTTT